>NC_092092.1:89585313-89680855 GCF_045679555.1 Salvelinus alpinus | reverse complement strand
TCAGTTTAGTAATACTCTCTCAGTTTAGTAATACTCTCTCGGGTTAGTAATACTCTCTCAGTTTAGTAATACTCTCACCGTTTAGTAATATATCTCTCAGTTTAGTAATACTCTCTCAGGTTAGTAATACTCTCTCGGTTTAGTAATACTCCCTCAGTTTAGTAATACTCTCTCAGTTTAGTAATATTCTCTCAGTTTAGTAATATTCTCTCAGCTCTCTCAGTTTAGTAATACTCTCTCAGTTTAGTAATATTCTCTCAGTCTAGTAATACTCTCTCAGTCTAGTAACACTCTCTCAGTTTAGTAATACTCTCTCAGTTTAGTAACACTCTCTCAGTTTAATAATACTCTCTCAGTTTAGTAATACTCTCTCAGTTGAGTAATACTATCTAGTAACACTCTCTCAGTGTAGTAACACTCTCTCAGTTTAGTAACACTCTCTCAGTGTAGTAACACTCTCTCAGTTTAGTAATACTCTCTCAGTTTAGTAATATTCTCTCAGTTTAGTAATATTCTCTCAGCTCTCTCAGTTTAGTTATACTCTCTCAGTTTAGTAATATTCTCTCAGTTTAGTAATACTCTCTCAGTCTAGTAACACTCTCTCAGTTTAGTAATGCTCTCTCAGTTGAGTAATACTATCTCAGTCTAGTAACACTCTCTCAGTTTAGTAATATTCTCTCAGTTTAGTAATACTCTCTCGGTTTAGTAATATTCCCCAGTTTAGTAATACTCTCTCAGTTTAGTAATATTCTCTCAGTTTAGTAATACTCTCTCAGTTTAGTTATATCCTCTCAGTTTAGTAATACTATCTCAGTCTAGCAACACTCTCTCAGTTTAGTAATACTCTCTCGGTTTAGTAATATTCCCCAGTTTAGTAATACTCTCTCGGTTTAGTAATATTCCCCAGTTTAGTAATACTCTCTCAGTTTAGTAATATTCTCTCAGTTTAGTAATACTCTCTCAGTTTAGTTATATCCTCTCAGTTTAGTAATACTATCTCAGTCTAGCAACACTCTCTCAGTTTAGTAATACTCTCTCAGTTTAGTAATATTCTCTCAGTTTAGTAATACTCTCTCAGTTTAGTAATATTCTCTCAGCTCTCTCAGTTTAGTAATATTCTCTCAGTTTAGTAATACTCTCTCAGTTTAGTAATACTCTCTCAGTTTAGTAATACTCTCTCAGTTTAGTAATACTCTCTCAGTTTAGTAATACTCTCTCAGTTGAGTAATACTCTCTCAGTCTAGTAGCACTCTCTCAGTTTAGTAATACTCTCTCAGTTTAGTAATACTCTCTCAGTTTAGTAATATTCTCTCAGCTTTCTCAGTTTAGTAATACTCTCTCAGTTTAGTAACATTCTCTCAGTTTAGTAATACTCTCTCGGTTTAGTAATACTCCCTCAGTTTAGTAATACTCTCTCAGTTTAGTAATATTCGCTCAGTTTAGTAACACTCTCTCAGTTTAGTAATACTCTCTCAGTTTAGTAACACTCTCTCAGTTTAGTAATACTCTCTCAGTTTAGTAATATTCTCTCAGTTTAGTAATATTCTCTCAGCTTTCTCAGTTTAGTAATACTCTCTCAGTTTAGTAACATTCTCTCAGTTTAGTAATACTCTCTCGGTTTAGTAATACTCCCTCAGTTTAGTAATACTCTCTCAGTTTAGTAATATTCTCTCAGTTTAGTAATATTCTCTCAGCTCTCTCAGTTTAGTAATACTCTCTCAGTTTAGTAATATTCTCTCAGTTTAGTAATACTCTCTCAGGTTAGTAATACTCTCTCAGTTTAGTAATACTCTCTCAGTTTAGTAATATTCTCTCAGTTTAGCTCTCTCAGTTTAGTAATACTCTCTCAGTTTAGTAACACTCTCTCGGTTTAGTAATACTCTCTCAGTTTAGTAATACTCTCTCAGTTGAGTAATATTCTCTCAGTTTAGTAATACTCTCTCAGTTTAGTAATACTCTCTCAGTTTAGTAATACTCTCTCAGTTGAGAAATATTCTCTCCATAGAGTAATAATCTCTCAGTTGAGTAATATTCTCACAGTTTAGTAATACTCTCTCAGTTTAGTAATACTCTCTCAGTTTAGTAATACTATCTCAGTCTAGCAACACTCTCTCAGTTTAGAAATACTCTCTCAGTTTAGTAATACTCTCTTAGTTTAGTAACACTCTCTCAGTTGAGTAATAATCTCTCCGTTGAGTAATATTCTCTCAGTTTAGTAACACTCTCTCAGTTGAGTAATACTATCTCAGTCTAGTAACACTCTCTCAGTTTAGTAATACTCTCTCAGTTTAGTAATACTCTCTCGGGTTAGTAATACTCTCTCAGTTTAGTAATACTCTCACCGTTTAGTAATATTCTCTCAGTTTAGTAATACTCTCTCAGTTTAGTAATACTCTCTCAGTTTAGTAATACTCTCTCGGGTTAGTAATACTCTCTCAGTTTAGTAATATTATCACAGTTTAGTAATATTCTCTCAGTTTAGTAATACTCTCTCAGTTTAGTAATACTCTCTCAGTTTAGTAATACTCTCTCAGTTTAGTAATACTCTCTCAGTTTAGTCATACTCTCTCAGTTTAGTAATATTCTCTCTCTCTCTCAGTTTAGTAATACTCTCTCAGTTTAGTAATATTCTCTCAGTTTAGTAATACATCTCGGTTTAGTAATACTACCTCAGTTTAGTAATACTCTCTCAGTTTAGTAACACTCTCTCAGTTTAATAATACTCTCTCAGTCTAGTAACACTCTCTCAGTGTAGTAACACTCTCTCAGTTTAGTAATACTCTCTCAGTTTAGTAATATTCTCTCAGTTTAGTAATATTCTCTCAGTTTAGTAATACTCTCTCAGTCTAGTAACACACTCTCAGTTTAGTAATGCTCTCTCAGTTGAGTAATACTATCTCAGTCTAGTAACACTCTCTCAGTTTAGTAATATTCTCTCAGTTTAGTAATACTCTCTCGGTTTAGTAATATTCTCTCAGTTTAGTAATACTCTCTCAGTTTAGTAATATTCTCTCAGTTTAGTAATACTCTCTCAGTTTAGTTATATCCTCTCAGTTTAGTAATACTATCTCAGTCTAGCAACACTCTCTCAGTTTAGTAATACTCTCTCGGTTTAGTAATATTCCCCAGTTTAGTAATACTCTCTCGGTTTAGTAATATTACCCAGTTTAGTAATACTCTCTCAGTTTAGTAATATTCTCTCAGTTTAGTAATACTCTCTCAGTTTAGTTATATCCTCTCAGTTTAGTAATACTATCTCAGTTGAGTAATAATCTCTCCGTTGAGTAATTTTCTCTCAGTTTAGTAATACTCTCTCAGTTTAGTAATATTCTCTCAGTTTAGTAATACTCTCTCAGTTTAGTAATATTCTCTCAGCTCTCTCAGTTTAGTAATATTCTCTCAGTTTAGTAATACTCTCTCAGTTTAGTAATATTCTCTCAGTTTAGTAATACTCTCTCGGTTTAGTAATATTCCACAGTTTAGTAATACTCTCTCAGTTTAGTAATATTCTCTCAGTTTAGTAATACTCTCTCAGTTTAGTTATATCCTCTCAGTTTAGTAATACTATCTCAGTCTAGCAACACTCTCTCAGTTTAGTAATACTCTCTCAGTTTAGTAATACTCTCTCAGTTGAGTAATAATCTCTCCGTTGAGTAATTTTCTCTCAGTTTAGTAACACTCTCTCGGTTTAGTAATACTCCCTCAGTTTAGTAATACTCTCTCAGTTTAGTAATATTCGCTCAGTTTAGTAACACTCTCTCAGTTTAGTAATACTCTCTCAGTTTAGTAACACTCTCTCAGTTTAGTAATACTCTCTCAGTTTAGTAATATTCTCTCAGTTTAGTAATATTCTCTCAGCTTTCTCAGTTTAGTAATACTCTCTCAGTTTAGTAACATTCTCTCAGTTTAGTAATACTCTCTCGGTTTAGTAATACTCCCTCAGTTTAGTAATACTCTCTCAGTTTAGTAATATTCGCTCAGTTTAGTAATATTCTCTCAGCTCTCTTAGTTTAGTAATACTCTCTCAGTTTAGTAATATTCTCTCAGTTTAGTAATACTCTCTCAGATTAGTAATACTCTCTCAGTTTAGTAATATTCTCTCAGTTTAGTAATATTCTCTCAGTTTGGTAATTCTCTCTCAGCTCTCTCAGTTTAGTAATACTCTCTCAGTTTAGTAACACTCTCTCAGTTTAGTAATACTCTCTCAGTCTAGTAACACTCTCTCAGTTGAGTAATATTCTCTCAGTTTAGTAACACTCTCTCAGTTTAGTAATACTCTCTCAGTTTAGTAATACTCTCTCAGTTGAGAAATATTCTCTCCATAGAGTAATAATCTCTCAGTTGAGTAATATTCTCACAGTTTAGTAATACTCTCTCAGTTTAGTAATACTCTCTCAGTTTAGTAATACTATCTCAGTCTAGCAACACTCTCTCAGTTTAGAAATACTCTCTCAGTTTAGTAATACTCTCTTAGTTTAGTAACACTCTCTCAGTTGAGTAATAATCTCTCCGTTGAGTAATATTCGCTCAGTTTAGTAACACTCTCTCAGTTGAGTAATACTATCTCAGTGTAGTAACACTCTCTCAGTTTAGTAATACTCTCTCAGTTTAGTAATACTCTCTCGGGTTAGTAATACTCTCTCAGTTTAGTAATACTCTCACCGTTTAGTAATATTCTCTCAGTTTAGTAATACTCTCTCAGTTTAGTAATACTCTCTCAGTTGAATAATACTATCTCAGTCTAATAACACTCTCTCAGTTTAGTAATACTCTCTCAGTTTAGTAATACTCTCTCGGGTTAGTAATACTCTCTCAGTTTAGTAATACTCTCACCGTTTAGTAATATTCTCTCAGTTTAGTAATACTCTCTCAGGTTAGTAATACTCTCTCGGTTTAGTAATACTCCCTCAGTTTAGTAATACTCTCTCAGTTTAGTAATATTCTCTCAGTTTAGTAATATTCTCTCAGCTCTCTCAGTTTAGTAATACTCTCTCAGTTTAGTAATATTCTCTCAGTTTAGTAATACTCTCTCGGTTTAGTAATACTCCCTCAGTTTAGTAATACTCTCTCAGTTTAGTAACACTCTCTCAGTTTAATAATACTCTCTCAGTCTAGTAACACTCTCTCAGTGTAGTAACACTCTCTCAGTTTAGTAATACTCTCTCAGTTTAGTAATATTCTCTCAGTTTAGTAATATTCTCTCAGCTCTCTCAGTTTAGTTATACTCTCTCAGTTTAGTAATATTCTCTCAGTTTAGTAATACTCTCTCAGTCTAGTAACACTCTCTCAGTTTAGTAATGCTCTCTCAGTTGAGTAATACTATCTCAGTCTAGTAATACTCTCTCGGTTTAGTAATATTCCCCAGTTTAGTAATACTCTCTCAGTTTAGTAATATTCTCTCAGTTTAGTAATACTCTCTCAGTTTAGTTATATCCTCTCAGTTTAGTAATACTATCTCAGTCTAGCAACACTCTCTCAGTTTAGTAATACTCTCTCGGTTTAGTAATATTCCCCAGTTTAGTAATACTCTCTCGGTTTAGTAATATTCCCCAGTTTAGTAATACTCTCTCAGTTTAGTAATATTCTCTCAGTTTAGTAATACTCTCTCAGTTTAGTTATATCCTCTCAGTTTAGTAATACTATCTCAGTCTAGCAACACTCTCTCAGTTTAGTAATACTCTCTCAGTTTAGTAATACTCCCTCAGTTTAGTAATACTCTCTCAGTCTAGTAACACTCTCTCAGTGTAGTAACACTCTCTCAGTTTAGTAATACTCTCTCAGTTTAGTAATATTCTCTCAGTTTAGTAATATTCTCTCAGTTTAGTAATACTCTCTCAGTCTAGTAACACACTCTCAGTTTAGTAATGCTCTCTCAGTTGAGTAATACTATCTCAGTCTAGTAACACTCTCTCAGTTTAGTAATATTCTCTCAGTTTAGTAATACTCTCTCGGTTTAGTAATATTCCCCAGTTTAGTAATACTCTCTCAGTTTAGTAATATTCTCTCAGTTTAGTAATACTCTCTCAGTTTAGTTATATCCTCTCAGTTTAGTAATACTATCTCAGTCTAGCAACACTCTCTCAGTTTAGTAATACTCTCTCGGTTTAGTAATATTCCCCAGTTTAGTAATACTCTCTCGGTTTAGTAATATTACCCAGTTTAGTAATACTCTCTCAGTTTAGTAATATTCTCTCAGTTTAGTAATACTCTCTCAGTTTAGTTATATCCTCTCAGTTTAGTAATACTATCTCAGTTGAGTAATAATCTCTCCGTTGAGTAATTTTCTCTCAGTTTAGTAACACTCTCTCAGTTTAGTAATACTCTCTCAGTTTAGTAATATTCTCTCAGTTTAGTAATACTCTCTCAGTTTAGTAATATTCTCTCAGCTCTCTCAGTTTAGTAATATTCTCTCAGTTTAGTAATACTCTCTCAGTTTAGTAATATTCTCTCAGTTTAGTAATACTCTCTCGGTTTAGTAATATTCCACAGTTTAGTAATACTCTCTCAGTTTAGTAATATTCTCTCAGTTTAGTAATACTCTCTCAGTTTAGTTATATCCTCTCAGTTTAGTAATACTATCTCAGTCTAGCAACACTCTCTCAGTTTAGTAATACTCTCTCAGTTTAGTAATACTCTCTCAGTTGAGTAATAATCTCTCCGTTGAGTAATTTTCTCTCAGTTTAGTAACACTCTCTCAGTTTAGTAATACTCTCTCAGTTTAGTAATATTCTCTCAGTTTAGTAATACTCTCTCAGTTTAGTAATATTCTCTCAGCTCTCTCAGTTTAGTAATATTCTCTCAGTTTAGTAATACTCTCTCAGTTTAGTAATACTCTCTCGGGTTAGTAGTACTTTCTCAGTTTAGTAAAACTCTATCAGTTTAGTAATACTCTCTCAGTCTTGTAATACTCTCTCAGCTCTCTCAGTTTAGTAATACTCTCTCAGTTTAGTAACACTCTCTCAGTTTAGTAATACTCTCTCAGTTTAGTAATATTCTCTCAGTTTAGTAATATTCTCTCAGCTTTCTCAGTTTAGTAATACTCTCTCAGTTTAGTAACATTCTCTCAGTTTAGTAATACTCTCTCGGTTTAGTAATACTCCCTCAGTTTAGTAATACTCTCTCAGTTTAGTAATATTCGCTCAGTTTAGTAATATTCTCTCAGCTCTCTTAGTTTAGTAATACTCTCTCAGTTTAGTAATATTCTCTCAGTTTAGTAATACTCTCTCAGATTAGTAATACTCTCTCAGTTTAGTAATATTCTCTCAGTTTAGTAATATTCTCTCAGTTTGGTAATTCTCTCTCAGCTCTCTCAGTTTAGTAATACTCTCTCAGTTTAGTAACACTCTCTCAGTTTAGTAATACTCTCTCAGTCTAGTAACACTCTCTCAGTTGAGTAATATTCTCTCAGTTTAGTAACACTCTCTCAGTTTAGTAATACTCTCTCAGTTTAGTAATACTCTCTCAGTTGAGAAATATTCTCTCCATAGAGTAATAATCTCTCAGTTGAGTAATATTCTCACAGTTTAGTAATACTCTCTCAGTTTAGTAATACTCTCTCAGTTTAGTAATACTATCTCAGTCTAGCAACACTCTCTCAGTTTAGAAATACTCTCTCAGTTTAGTAATACTCTCTCAGTTTAGTAACACTCTCTCAGTTTAGTAATACTCTCTCAGTTGAGTAATACTCTCTCAGTTTAGTAATACTCTCTCAGTTGAGTAATACTATCTCAGTGTAGTAACACTCTCTCAGTTTAGTAATACTCTCTCAGTTTAGTAATACTCTCTCGGGTTAGTAATACTCTCTCAGTTTAGTAATACTCTCACCGTTTAGTAATATTCTCTCAGTTTAGTAATACTCTCTCAGTTTAGTAATACTCTCTCAGTTGAGTAATACTATCTCAGTCTAATAACACTCTCTCAGTTTAGTAATACTCTCTCAGTTTAGTAATACTCTCTCGGGTTAGTAATACTCTCTCAGTTTAGTAATACTCTCACCGTTTAGTAATATTCTCTCAGTTTAGTAATACTCTCTCAGGTTAGTAATACTCTCTCGGTTTAGTAATACTCCCTCAGTTTAGTAATACTCTCTCAGTTTAGTAATATTCTCTCAGTTTAGTAATATTCTCTCAGCTCTCTCAGTTTAGTAATACTCTCTCAGTTTAGTAATATTCTCTCAGTTTAGTAATACTCTCTCGGTTTAGTAATACTCCCTCAGTTTAGTAATACTCTCTCAGTTTAGTAACACTCTCTCAGTTTAATAATACTCTCTCAGTCTAGTAACACTCTCTCAGTGTAGTAACACTCTCTCAGTTTAGTAATACTCTCTCAGTTTAGTAATATTCTCTCAGTTTAGTAATATTCTCTCAGCTCTCTCAGTTTAGTTATACTCTCTCAGTTTAGTAATATTCTCTCAGTTTAGTAATACTCTCTCAGTCTAGTAACACTCTCTCAGTTTAGTAATGCTCTCTCAGTTGAGTAATACTATCTCAGTCTAGTAACACTCTCTCAGTTTAGTAATATTCTCTCAGTTTAGTAATACTCTCTCGGTTTAGTAATATTCCCCAGTTTAGTAATACTCTCTCAGTTTAGTAATATTCTCTCAGTTTAGTAATACTCTCTCAGTTTAGTTATATCCTCTCAGTTTAGTAATACTATCTCAGTCTAGCAACACTCTCTCAGTTTAGTAATACTCTCTCGGTTTAGTAATATTCCCCAGTTTAGTAATACTCTCTCGGTTTAGTAATATTCCCCAGTTTAGTAATACTCTCTCAGTTTAGTAATATTCTCTCAGTTTAGTAATACTCTCTCAGTTTAGTTATATCCTCTCAGTTTAGTAATACTATCTCAGTCTAGCAACACTCTCTCAGTTTAGTAATACTCTCTCAGTTTAGTAATATTCTCTCAGTTTAGTAATACTCTCTCAGTTTAGTAATATTCTCTCAGTTTAGTAATATTCTCTCAGCTCTCTCAGTTTAGTAATATTCTCTCAGTTTAGTAATACTCTCTCAGTTTAGTAATACTCTCTCGGGTTAGTAGTACTTTCTCAGTTTAGTAAAACTCTATCAGTTTAGTAATACTCTCTCAATCTTGTAATATTCTCTCAGCTCTCTCAGTTTAGTAATACTCTCTCAGTTTAGTAATATTCTCTCAGTTTAGTAATATTCTCTCAGCTTTCTCAGTTTAGTAATACTCTCTCAGTTTAGTAACATTCTCTCAGTTTAGTAATACTCTCTCGGTTTAGTAATACTCCCTCAGTTTAGTAATACTCTCTCAGTTTAGTAATATTCCACAGTTTAGTAATACTCTCTCAGTTTAGTAATATTCTCTCAGTTTAGTAATACTCTCTCAGTTTAGTTATATCCTCTCAGTTTAGTAATACTATCTCAGTCTAGCAACACTCTCTCAGTTTAGTAATACTCTCTCAGTTTAGTAATACCTCTCAGTTGAGTAATAATCTCTCCGTTGAGTAATTTTCTCTCAGTTTAGTAACACTCTCTCAGTTTAGTAATACTCTCTCAGTTTAGTAATATTCTCTCAGTTTAGTAATACTCTCTCAGTTTAGTAATATTCTCTAAGCTCTCTCAGTTTAGTAATATTCTCTCAGTTTAGTAATACTCTCTCAGTTTAGTAATACTCTCTCGGGTTAGTAGTACTTTCTCAGTTTAGTAAAACTCTATCAGTTTAGTAATACTCTCTCAGTCTTGTAATACTCTCTCAGCTCTCTCAGTTTAGTAATACTCTCTCAGTTTAGTAACACTCTCTCAGTTTAGTAATACTCTTTCAGTTTAGTAATATTCTCTCAGTTTAGTAATATTCTCTCAGTTTCTCAGTTTAGTAATACTCTCTCAGTTTAGTAATATTCTCTCAGTTTAGTAATACTCTCTCAGTTTAGTAATACTCCCTCAGTTTAGTAATACTCTCTCAGTTTAGTAATATTCTCTCAGTCTAGTAACATTCTCTCAGCTCTCTCAGTTTAGTAATACTCTCTCAGTTTAGTAATATTCTCTCAGTTTAGTAATACTCTCTCAGATTAGTAATACTCTCTCAGTTTAGTAATATTCTCTCAGTTTAGTAATATTCTCTCAGTTTGGTAATTCTCTCTCAGCTCTCTCAGTTTAGTAATACTCTCTCAGTTTAGTAACACTCTCTCAGTTTAGTAATACTCTCTCAGTCTAGTAACACTCTCTCAGTTGAGTAATATTCTCTCAGTTTAGTAACACTCTCTCAGTTTAGTAATACTCTCTCAGTTTAGTAATACTCTCTCAGTTGAGAAATATTCTCTCCATAGAGTAATAATCTCTCAGTTGAGTAATATTCTCACAGTTTAGTAATACTCTCTCAGTTTAGTAATACTCTCTCAGTTTAGTAATACTATCTCAGTCTAGCAACACTCTCTCAGTTTAGAAATACTCTCTCAGTTTAGTAATACTCTCTTAGTTTAGTAACACTCTCTCAGTTGAGTAATAATCTCTCCGTTGAGTAATATTCTCTCAGTTTAGTAACACTCTCTCAGTTGAGTAATACTATCTCAGTCTAGTAACACTCTCTCAGTTTAGTAATACTCTCTCAGTTTAGTAATACTCTCTCGGGTTAGTAATACTCTCTCAGTTTAGTAATACTCTCACCGTTTAGTAATATTCTCTCAGTTTAGTAATACTCTCTCAGTTTAGTAATACTCTCTCAGTTGAGTAATACTATCTCAGTCTAATAACACTCTCTCAGTTTAGTAATACTCTCTCAGTTTAGTAATACTCTCTCGGGTTAGTAATACTCTCTCAGTTTAGTAATACTCTCACAGTTTAGTAATACTCTCTCAGTTTAGTAATACTCTCTCAGGTTAGTAATACTCTCTCGGTTTAGTAATACTCCCTCAGTTTAGTAATACTCTCTCAGTTTAGTAATATTCTCTCAGTTTAGTAATATTCTCTCAGCTCTCTCAGTTTAGTAATACTCTCTCAGTTTAGTAATATTCTCTCAGTTTAGTAATACTCTCTCGGTTTAGTAATACTCCCTCAGTTTAGTAATACTCTCTCAGTTTAGTAACACTCTCTCAGTTTAATAATACTCTCTCAGTCTAGTAACACTCTCTCAGTGTAGTAACACTCTCTCAGTTTAGTAATACTCTCTCAGTTTAGTAATATTCTCTCAGTTTAGTAATATTCTCTCAGCTCTCTCAGTTTAGTTATACTCTCTCAGTTTAGTAATATTCTCTCAGTTTAGTAATACTCTCTCAGTCTAGTAACACTCTCTCAGTTTAGTAATGCTCTCTCAGTTGAGTAATACTATCTCAGTCTAGTAACACTCTCTCAGTTTAGTAATATTCTCTCAGTTTAGTAATACTCTCTCGGTTTAGTAATATTCCCCAGTTTAGTAATACTCTCTCAGTTTAGTAATATTCTCTCAGTTTAGTAATACTCTCTCAGTTTAGTTATATCCTCTCAGTTTAGTAATACTATCTCAGTCTAGCAACACTCTCTCAGTTTAGTAATACTCTCTCGGTTTAGTAATATTCCCCAGTTTAGTAATACTCTCTCGGTTTAGTAATATTCCCCAGTTTAGTAATACTCTCTCAGTTTAGTAATATTCTCTCAGTTTAGTAATACTCTCTCAGTTTAGTTATATCCTCTCAGTTTAGTAATACTATCTCAGTCTAGCAACACTCTCTCAGTTTAGTAATACTCTCTCAGTTTAGTAATATTCTCTCAGTTTAGTAATACTCTCTCAGTTTAGTAATATTCTCTCAGCTCTCTCAGTTTAGTAATATTCTCTCAGTTTAGTAATACTCTCTCAGTTTAGTAATACTCTCTCGGGTTAGTAGTACTTTCTCAGTTTAGTAAAACTCTATCAGTTTAGTAATACTCTCTCAGTTTAGTAATACTCTCTCAGTTTAGTAATATTCTCTCAGTTTAGTAATATTCTCTCAGTTTTCTCAGTTTAGTAATACTCTCTCAGTTTAGTAACATTCTCTCAGTTTAGTAATACTCTCTCGGTTTAGTAATACTCCCTCAGTTTAGTAATACTCTCTCAGTTTAGTAATATTCGCTCAGTTTAGTAACACTCTCTCAGTTTAGTAATACTCTCTCAGTTTAGTAACACTCTCTCAGTTTAGTAATACTCTCTCAGTTTAGTAATATTCTCTCAGTTTAGTAATATTCTCTCAGCTTTCTCAGTTTAGTAATACTCTCTCAGTTTAGTAACATTCTCTCAGTTTAGTAATACTCTCTCGGTTTAGTAATACTCCCTCAGTTTAGTAATACTCTCTCAGTTTAGTAATATTCTCTCAGTTTAGTAATACTCTCTCAGTTTAGTTATATCCTCTCAGTTTAGTAATACTATCTCAGTCTAGCAACACTCTCTCAGTTTAGTAATACTCTCTCGGTTTAGTAATATTCCCCAGTTTAGTAATACTCTCTCGGTTTAGTAATATTCCCCAGTTTAGTAATACTCTCTCAGTTTAGTAATATTCTCTCAGTTTAGTAATACTCTCTCAGTTTAGTTATATCCTCTCAGTTTAGTAATACTATCTCAGTCTAGCAACACTCTCTCAGTTTAGTAATACTCTCTCAGTTTAGTAATATTCTCTCAGTTTAGTAATACTCTCTCAGTTTAGTAATATTCTCTCAGCTCTCTCAGTTTAGTAATATTCTCTCAGTTTAGTAATACTCTCTCAGTTTAGTAATACTCTCTCGGGTTAGTAGTACTTTCTCAGTTTAGTAAAACTCTATCAGTTTAGTAATACTCTCTCAGTTTAGTAATACTCTCTCAGTTTAGTAATATTCTCTCAGTTTAGTAATATTCTCTCAGTTTTCTCAGTTTAGTAATACTCTCTCAGTTTAGTAACATTCTCTCAGTTTAGTAATACTCTCTCGGTTTAGTAATACTCCCTCAGTTTAGTAATACTCTCTCAGTTTAGTAATATTCGCTCAGTTTAGTAACACTCTCTCAGTTTAGTAATACTCTCTCAGTTTAGTAACACTCTCTCAGTTTAGTAATACTCTCTCAGTTTAGTAATATTCTCTCAGTTTAGTAATATTCTCTCAGCTTTCTCAGTTTAGTAATACTCTCTCAGTTTAGTAACATTCTCTCAGTTTAGTAATACTCTCTCGGTTTAGTAATACTCCCTCAGTTTAGTAATACTCTCTCAGTTTAGTAATATTCGCTCAGTTTAGTAATATTCTCTCAGCTCTCTTAGTTTAGTAATACTCTCTCAGTTTAGTAATATTCTCTCAGTTTAGTAATACTCTCTCAGATTAGTAATACTCTCTCAGTTTAGTAATATTCTCTCAGTTTAGTAATATTCTCTCAGTTTGGTAATTCTCTCTCAGCTCTCTCAGTTTAGTAATACTCTCTCAGTTTAGTAACACGCTCTCAGTTTAGTAATACTCTCTCAGTTTAGTTATATCCTCTCAGTTTAGTAATACTATCTCAGTCTAGCAACACTCTCTCAGTTTAGTAATACTCTCTCGGTTTAGTAATATTCCCCAGTTTAGTAATACTCTCTCGGTTTAGTAATATTCCCCAGTTTAGTAATACTCTCTCAGTTTAGTAATATTCTCTCAGTTTAGTAATACTCTCTCAGTTTAGTTATATCCTCTCAGTTTAGTAATACTATCTCAGTCTAGCAACACTCTCTCAGTTTAGTAATACTCTCTCAGTTTAGTAATATTCTCTCAGTTTAGTAATACTCTCTCAGTTTAGTAATATTCTCTCAGCTCTCTCAGTTTAGTAATATTCTCTCAGTTTAGTAATACTCTCTCAGTTTAGTAATATTCTCTCAGCTCTCTCAGTTTAGTAATTTTCTCTCAGTTTAGTAACACTCTCTCAGTTTAGTAATACTCTCTCAGTTTAGTAATATTCTCTCAGTTTAGTAATACTCTCTCAGTTTAGTAATATTCTCTAAGCTCTCTCAGTTTAGTAATATTCTCTCAGTTTAGTAATACTCTCTCAGTTTAGTAATACTCTCTCGGGTTAGTAGTACTTTCTCAGTTTAGTAAAACTCTATCAGTTTAGTAATACTCTCTCAGTTTAGTAATACTCTCTCAGTTTAGTAATATTCTCTCAGTTTAGTAATATTCTCTCAGTTTTCTCAGTTTAGTAATACTCTCTCAGTTTAGTAACATTCTCTCAGTTTAGTAATACTCTCTCGGTTTAGTAATACTCCCTCAGTTTAGTAATACTCTCTCAGTTTAGTAATATTCGCTCAGTTTAGTAACACTCTCTCAGTTTAGTAATACTCTCTCAGTTTAGTAACACTCTCTCAGTTTAGTAATACTCTCTCAGTTTAGTAATATTCTCTCAGTTTAGTAATATTCTCTCAGCTTTCTCAGTTTAGTAATACTCTCTCAGTTTAGTAACATTCTCTCAGTTTAGTAATACTCTCTCGGTTTAGTAATACTCCCTCAGTTTAGTAATACTCTCTCAGTTTAGTAATATTCTCTCAGTTTAGTAATACTCTCTCAGTTTAGTTATATCCTCTCAGTTTAGTAATACTATCTCAGTCTAGCAACACTCTCTCAGTTTAGTAATACTCTCTCGGTTTAGTAATATTCCCCAGTTTAGTAATACTCTCTCGGTTTAGTAATATTCCCCAGTTTAGTAATACTCTCTCAGTTTAGTAATATTCTCTCAGTTTAGTAATACTCTCTCAGTTTAGTTATATCCTCTCAGTTTAGTAATACTATCTCAGTCTAGCAACACTCTCTCAGTTTAGTAATACTCTCTCAGTTTAGTAATATTCTCTCAGTTTAGTAATACTCTCTCAGTTTAGTAATATTCTCTCAGCTCTCTCAGTTTAGTAATATTCTCTCAGTTTAGTAATACTCTCTCAGTTTAGTAATACTCTCTCGGGTTAGTAGTACTTTCTCAGTTTAGTAAAACTCTATCAGTTTAGTAATACTCTCTCAGTTTAGTAATACTCTCTCAGTTTAGTAATATTCTCTCAGTTTAGTAATATTCTCTCAGTTTTCTCAGTTTAGTAATACTCTCTCAGTTTAGTAACATTCTCTCAGTTTAGTAATACTCTCTCGGTTTAGTAATACTCCCTCAGTTTAGTAATACTCTCTCAGTTTAGTAATATTCGCTCAGTTTAGTAACACTCTCTCAGTTTAGTAATACTCTCTCAGTTTAGTAACACTCTCTCAGTTTAGTAATACTCTCTCAGTTTAGTAATATTCTCTCAGTTTAGTAATATTCTCTCAGCTTTCTCAGTTTAGTAATACTCTCTCAGTTTAGTAACATTCTCTCAGTTTAGTAATACTCTCTCGGTTTAGTAATACTCCCTCAGTTTAGTAATACTCTCTCAGTTTAGTAATATTCGCTCAGTTTAGTAATATTCTCTCAGCTCTCTTAGTTTAGTAATACTCTCTCAGTTTAGTAATATTCTCTCAGTTTAGTAATACTCTCTCAGATTAGTAATACTCTCTCAGTTTAGTAATATTCTCTCAGTTTAGTAATATTCTCTCAGTTTGGTAATTCTCTCTCAGCTCTCTCAGTTTAGTAATACTCTCTCAGTTTAGTAACACGCTCTCAGTTTAGTAATACTCTCTCAGTTTAGTTATATCCTCTCAGTTTAGTAATACTATCTCAGTCTAGCAACACTCTCTCAGTTTAGTAATACTCTCTCGGTTTAGTAATATTCCCCAGTTTAGTAATACTCTCTCGGTTTAGTAATATTCCCCAGTTTAGTAATACTCTCTCAGTTTAGTAATATTCTCTCAGTTTAGTAATACTCTCTCAGTTTAGTTATATCCTCTCAGTTTAGTAATACTATCTCAGTCTAGCAACACTCTCTCAGTTTAGTAATACTCTCTCAGTTTAGTAATATTCTCTCAGTTTAGTAATACTCTCTCAGTTTAGTAATATTCTCTCAGCTCTCTCAGTTTAGTAATATTCTCTCAGTTTAGTAATACTCTCTCAGTTTAGTAATATTCTCTCAGCTCTCTCAGTTTAGTAATTTTCTCTCAGTTTAGTAATACTCTCTCAGTTTAGTAATACTCTCTCAGTTTAGTAATATTCTCTCAGTTTAGTAATACTCTCTCAGTTTAGTAATATTCTCTAAGCTCTCTCAGTTTAGTAATATTCTCTCAGTTTAGTAATATTCTCTCAGTTTAGTAATACTCTCTCGGGTTAGTAGTACTTTCTCAGTTTAGTAAAACTCTCTCAGTTTAGTAATACTCTCTCAGTCTTGTAATACTCTCTCAGCTCTCTCAGTTTAGTAATACTCTCTCAGTTTAGTAATACTCTCTCAGTTTAGTAATACTCTTTCAGTTTAGTAATATTCTCTCAGTTTAGTAATATTCTCTCAGCTCAGTTTAGTAATACTCTCTCAGTTTAGTAATACTCTCTCAGTTTAGTAATACTCTCTCGGTTTAGTAATACTCCCCCAGTTTAGTAATACTCTCTCAGTTTAGTAATATTCGCTCAGTTTAGTAATATTCTCTCAGCTCTCTTAGTTTAGTAATACTCTCTCAGTTTAGTAATATTCTCTCAGTTTAGTAATACTCTCTCAGATTAGTAATACTCTCTCAGTTTAGTAATATTCTCTCAGTTTAGTAATATTCTCTCAGTTTGGTAATTCTCTCTCAGCTCTCTCAGTTTAGTAATACTCTCTCAGTTTAGTAACACTCTCTCAGTTTAGTAATACTCTCTCAGTCTAGTAACACTCTCTCAGTTGAGTAATATTCTCTCAGTTTAGTAACACTCTCTCAGTTTAGTAATACTCTCTCAGTTTAGTAATACTCTCTCAGTTGAGAAATATTCTCTCCATAGAGTAATAATCTCTCAGTTGAGTAATATTCTCACAGTTTAGTAATACTCTCTCAGTTTAGTAATACTCTCTCAGTTTAGTAATACTATCTCAGTCTAGCAACACTCTCTCAGTTTAGAAATACTCTCTCAGTTTAGTAATACTCTCTTAGTTTAGTAACACTCTCTCAGTTGAGTAATAATCTCTCCGTTGAGTAATATTCTCTCAGTTTAGTAACACTCTCTCAGTTGAGTAATACTATCTCAGTCTAGTAACACTCTCTCAGTTTAGTAATACTCTCTCAGTTTAGTAATACTCTCTCGGGTTAGTAATACTCTCTCAGTTTAGTAATACTCTCACCGTTTAGTAATATTCTCTCAGTTTAGTAATACTCTCTCAGTTTAGTAATACTCTCTCAGTTGAGTAATACTATCTCAGTCTAATAACACTCTCTCAGTTTAGTAATACTCTCTCAGTTTAGTAATACTCTCTCGGGTTAGTAATACTCTCTCAGTTTAGTAATACTCTCACAGTTTAGTAATACTCTCTCAGTTTAGTAATACTCTCTCAGGTTAGTAATACTCTCTCGGTTTAGTAATACTCCCTCAGTTTAGTAATACTCTCTCAGTTTAGTAATATTCTCTCAGTTTAGTAATATTCTCTCAGCTCTCTCAGTTTAGTAATACTCTCTCAGTTTAGTAATATTCTCTCAGTTTAGTAATACTCTCTCGGTTTAGTAATACTCCCTCAGTTTAGTAATACTCTCTCAGTTTAGTAACACTCTCTCAGTTTAATAATACTCTCTCAGTCTAGTAACACTCTCTCAGTGTAGTAACACTCTCTCAGTTTAGTAATACTCTCTCAGTTTAGTAATATTCTCTCAGTTTAGTAATATTCTCTCAGCTCTCTCAGTTTAGTTATACTCTCTCAGTTTAGTAATATTCTCTCAGTTTAGTAATACTCTCTCAGTCTAGTAACACTCTCTCAGTTTAGTAATGCTCTCTCAGTTGAGTAATACTATCTCAGTCTAGTAACACTCTCTCAGTTTAGTAATATTCTCTCAGTTTAGTAATACTCTCTCAGTTTAGTAATATTCTCTCAGTTTAGTAATACTCTCTCAGTTTAGTTATATCCTCTCAGTTTAGTAATACTATCTCAGTCTAGCAACACTCTCTCAGTTTAGTAATACTCTCTCGGTTTAGTAATATTCCCCAGTTTAGTAATACTCTCTCGGTTTAGTAATATTCCCCAGTTTAGTAATACTCTCTCAGTTTAGTAATATTCTCTCAGTTTAGTAATACTCTCTCAGTTTAGTTATATCCTCTCAGTTTAGTAATACTATCTCAGTCTAGCAACACTCTCTCAGTTTAGTAATACTCTCTCAGTTTAGTAATATTCTCTCAGTTTAGTAATACTCTCTCAGTTTAGTAATATTCTCTCAGCTCTCTCAGTTTAGTAATATTCTCTCAGTTTAGTAATACTCTCTCAGTTTAGTAATACTCTCTCGGGTTAGTAGTACTTTCTCAGTTTAGTAAAACTCTATCAGTTTAGTAATACTCTCTCAGTTTAGTAATACTCTCTCAGTTTAGTAATATTCTCTCAGTTTAGTAATATTCTCTCAGTTTTCTCAGTTTAGTAATACTCTCTCAGTTTAGTAACATTCTCTCAGTTTAGTAATACTCTCTCGGTTTAGTAATACTCCCTCAGTTTAGTAATACTCTCTCAGTTTAGTAATATTCGCTCAGTTTAGTAACACTCTCTCAGTTTAGTAATACTCTCTCAGTTTAGTAACACTCTCTCAGTTTAGTAATACTCTCTCAGTTTAGTAATATTCTCTCAGTTTAGTAATATTCTCTCAGCTTTCTCAGTTTAGTAATACTCTCTCAGTTTAGTAACATTCTCTCAGTTTAGTAATACTCTCTCGGTTTAGTAATACTCCCTCAGTTTAGTAATACTCTCTCAGTTTAGTAATATTCTCTCAGTTTAGTAATACTCTCTCGGTTTAGTAATATTCCCCATTTTAGTAATACTCTCTCAGTTTAGTAATATTCTCTCAGTTTAGTAATACTCTCTCAGTTTAGTTATATCCTCTCAGTTTAGTAATACTATCTCAGTCTAGCAACACTCTCTCAGTTTAGTAATACTCTCTCGGTTTAGTAATATTCCCCAGTTTAGTAATACTCTCTCGGTTTAGTAATATTCCCCAGTTTAGTAATACTCTCTCAGTTTAGTAATATTCTCTCAGTTTAGTAATACTCTCTCAGTTTAGTTATATCCTCTCAGTTTAGTAATACTATCTCAGTCTAGCAACACTCTCTCAGTTTAGTAATACTCTCTCAGTTTAGTAATATTCTCTCAGTTTAGTAATACTCTCTCAGTTTAGTAATATTCTCTCAGCTCTCTCAGTTTAGTAATATTCTCTCAGTTTAGTAATACTCTCTCAGTTTAGTAATACTCTCTCGGGTTAGTAGTACTTTCTCAGTTTAGTAAAACTCTATCAGTTTAGTAATACTCTCTCAGTTTAGTAATACTCTCTCAGTTTAGTAATATTCTCTCAGTTTAGTAATATTCTCTCAGTTTTCTCAGTTTAGTAATACTCTCTCAGTTTAGTAACATTCTCTCAGTTTAGTAATACTCTCTCGGTTTAGTAATACTCCCTCAGTTTAGTAATACTCTCTCAGTTTAGTAATATTCGCTCAGTTTAGTAACACTCTCTCAGTTTAGTAATACTCTCTCAGTTTAGTAACACTCTCTCAGTTTAGTAATACTCTCTCAGTTTAGTAATATTCTCTCAGTTTAGTAATATTCTCTCAGCTTTCTCAGTTTAGTAATACTCTCTCAGTTTAGTAACATTCTCTCAGTTTAGTAATACTCTCTCGGTTTAGTAATACTCCCTCAGTTTAGTAATACTCTCTCAGTTTAGTAATATTCGCTCAGTTTAGTAATATTCTCTCAGCTCTCTTAGTTTAGTAATACTCTCTCAGTTTAGTAATATTCTCTCAGTTTAGTAATACTCTCTCAGATTAGTAATACTCTCTCAGTTTAGTAATATTCTCTCAGTTTAGTAATATTCTCTCAGTTTGGTAATTCTCTCTCAGCTCTCTCAGTTTAGTAATACTCTCTCAGTTTAGTAACACGCTCTCAGTTTAGTAATACTCTCTCAGTTTAGTTATATCCTCTCAGTTTAGTAATACTATCTCAGTCTAGCAACACTCTCTCAGTTTAGTAATACTCTCTCGGTTTAGTAATATTCCCCAGTTTAGTAATACTCTCTCGGTTTAGTAATATTCCCCAGTTTAGTAATACTCTCTCAGTTTAGTAATATTCTCTCAGTTTAGTAATACTCTCTCAGTTTAGTTATATCCTCTCAGTTTAGTAATACTATCTCAGTCTAGCAACACTCTCTCAGTTTAGTAATACTCTCTCAGTTTAGTAATATTCTCTCAGTTTAGTAATACTCTCTCAGTTTAGTAATATTCTCTCTCTTTAGTAATATTCTCTCAGTTTAGTAATACTCTCTCAGTTTAGTAATATTCTCTCAGCTCTCTCAGTTTAGTAATATTCTCTCAGTTTAGTAATACTCTCTCAGTTTAGTAATACTCTCTCGGGTTAGTAGTACTTTCTCAGTTTAGTAAAACTCTATCAGTTTAGTAATACTCTCTCAGTCTTGTAATACTCTCTCAGCTCTCTCAGTTTAGTAATACTCTCTCAGTTTAGTAACACTCTCTCAGTTTAGTAATACTCTCTCAGTTTAGTAATATTCTCTCAGTTTAGTAATATTCTCTCAGCTTTCTCAGTTTAGTAATACTCTCTCAGTTTAGTAACATTCTCTCAGTTTAGTAATACTCTCTCGGTTTAGTAATACTCCCTCAGTTTAGTAATACTCTCTCAGTTTAGTAATATTCGCTCAGTTTAGTAATATTCTCTCAGCTCTCTTAGTTTAGTAATACTCTCTCAGTTTAGTAATATTCTCTCAGTTTAGTAATACTCTCTCAGATTAGTAATACTCTCTCAGTTTAGTAATATTCTCTCAGTTTAGTAATATTCTCTCAGTTTGGTAATTCTCTCTCAGCTCTCTCAGTTTAGTAATACTCTCTCAGTTTAGTAACACTCTCTCAGTTTAGTAATACTCTCTCAGTCTAGTAACACTCTCTCAGTTGAGTAATATTCTCTCAGTTTAGTAATACTATCTCAGTCTAGCAACACTCTCTCAGTTTAGTAATACTCTCTCAGTTTAGTAATACCTCTCAGTTGAGTAATAATCTCTCCGTTGAGTAATTTTCTCTCAGTTTAGTAACACTCTCTCAGTTTAGTAATACTCTCTCAGTTTAGTAATATTCTCTCAGTTTAGTAATACTCTCTCAGTTTAGTAATATTCTCTCAGCTCTCTCAGTTTAGTAATATTCTCTCAGTTTAGTAATACTCTCTCAGTTTAGTAATACTCTCTCAGTTTAGTAATACTCTCTCGGGTTAGTAGTACTTTCTCAGTTTAGTAAAACTCTATCAGTTTAGTAATACTCTCTCAGTCTTGTAATACTCTCTCAGCTCTCTCAGTTTAGTAATACTCTCTCAGTTTAGTAACACTCTCTCAGTTTAGTAATACTCTCTCAGTTTAGTAATATTCTCTCAGTTTAGTAATATTCTCTCAGCTTTCTCAGTTTAGTAATACTCTCTCAGTTTAGTAACATTCTCTCAGTTTAGTAATACTCTCTCGGTTTAGTAATACTCCCTCAGTTTAGTAATACTCTCTCAGTTTAGTAATATTCGCTCAGTTTAGTAATATTCTCTCAGCTCTCTTAGTTTAGTAATACTCTCTCAGTTTAGTAATATTCTCTCAGTTTAGTAATACTCTCTCAGATTAGTAATACTCTCTCAGTTTAGTAATATTCTCTCAGTTTGGTAATTCTCTCTCAGCTCTCTCAGTTTAGTAATACTCTCTCAGTTTAGTAACACGCTCTCAGTTTAGTAATACTCTCTCAGTTTAGTTATATCCTCTCAGTTTAGTAATACTATCTCAGTCTAGCAACACTCTCTCAGTTTAGTAATACTCTCTCGGTTTAGTAATATTCCCCAGTTTAGTAATACTCTCTCGGTTTAGTAATATTCCCCAGTTTAGTAATACTCTCTCAGTTTAGTAATATTCTCTCAGTTTAGTAATACTCTCTCAGTTTAGTTATATCCTCTCAGTTTAGTAATACTATCTCAGTCTAGCAACACTCTCTCAGTTTAGTAATACTCTCTCAGTTTAGTAATATTCTCTCAGTTTATTAATACTCTCTCAGTTTAGTAATATTCTCTCAGCTCTCTCAGTTTAGTAATATTCTCTCAGTTTAGTAATACTCTCTCAGTTTAGTAATATTCTCTCAGCTCTCTCAGTTTAGTAATATTCTCTCAGTTTAGTAATACTCTCTCAGTTTAGTAATACTCTCTCGTGTTAGTAGTACTTTCTCAGTTTAGTAAAACTCTATCAGTTTAGTAATACTCTCTCAGTCTTGTAATACTCTCTCAGCTCTCTCAGTTTAGTAATACTCTCTCAGTTTAGTAACACTCTCTCAGTTTAGTAATACTCTCTCAGTTTAGTAATATTCTCTCAGTTTAGTAATATTCTCTCAGCTTTCTCAGTTTAGTAATATTCTCTCAGTTTAGTAACATTCTCTCAGTTTAGTAATACTCTCTCGGTTTAGTAATACTCCCTCAGTTTAGTAATACTCTCTCAGTTTAGTAATATTCGCTCAGTTTAGTAATATTCTCTCAGCTCTCTTAGTTTAGTAATACTCTCTCAGTTTAGTAATATTCTCTCAGTTTAGTAATACTCTCTCAGATTAGTAATACTCTCTCAGTTTAGTAATATTCTCTCAGTTTAGTAATATTCTCTCAGTTTGGTAATTCTCTCTCAGCTCTCTCAGTTTAGTAATACTCTCTCAGTTTAGTAACACTCTCTCAGTTTAGTAATACTCTCTCAGTCTAGTAACACTCTCTCAGTTGAGTAATATTCTCTCAGTTTAGTAATACTATCTCAGTCTAGCAACACTCTCTCAGTTTAGTAATACTCTCTCAGTTTAGTAATACCTCTCAGTTGAGTAATAATCTCTCCGTTGAGTAATTTTCTCTCAGTTTAGTAACACTCTCTCAGTTTAGTAATACTCTCTCAGTTTAGTAATATTCTCTCAGTTTAGTAATACTCTCTCAGTTTAGTAATATTCTCTCAGCTCTCTCAGTTTAGTAATATTCTCTCAGTTTAGTAATACTCTCTCAGTTTAGTAATACTCTCTCAGTTTAGTAATACTCTCTCGGGTTAGTAGTACTTTCTCAGTTTAGTAAAACTCTATCAGTTTAGTAATACTCTCTCAGTCTTGTAATACTCTCTCAGCTCTCTCAGTTTAGTAATACTCTCTCAGTTTAGTAACACTCTCTCAGTTTAGTAATACTCTCTCAGTTTAGTAATATTCTCTCAGTTTAGTAATATTCTCTCAGCTTTCTCAGTTTAGTAATACTCTCTCAGTTTAGTAACATTCTCTCAGTTTAGTAATACTCTCTCGGTTTAGTAATACTCCCTCAGTTTAGTAATACTCTCTCAGTTTAGTAATATTCGCTCAGTTTAGTAATATTCTCTCAGCTCTCTTAGTTTAGTAATACTCTCTCAGTTTAGTAATATTCTCTCAGTTTAGTAATACTCTCTCAGATTAGTAATACTCTCTCAGTTTAGTAATATTCTCTCAGTTTAGTAATATTCTCTCAGTTTGGTAATTCTCTCTCAGCTCTCTCAGTTTAGTAATACTCTCTCAGTTTAGTAACACTCTCTCAGTTTAGTAATACTCTCTCAGTCTAGTAACACTCTCTCAGTTGAGTAATATTCTCTCAGTTTAGTAACACTCTCTCAGTTTAGTAATACTCTCTCAGTTTAGTAATACTCTCTCAGTTGAGAAATATTCTCTCCATAGAGTAATAATCTCTCAGTTGAGTAATATTCTCACAGTTTAGTAATACTCTCTCAGTTTAGTAATACTCTCTCAGTTTAGTAATACTATCTCAGTCTAGCAACACTCTCTCAGTTTAGAAATACTCTCTCAGTTTAGTAATACTCTCTTAGTTTAGTAACACTCTCTCAGTTGAGTAATACTCTCTCGGGTTAGTAATACTCTCTCAGTTTAGTAATACTCTCACAGTTTAGTAATATTCTCTCAGTTTAGTAATACTCTCTCAGGTTAGTAAAGCTCTATCAGTTTAGTTATACTCTCTCAGTTTAGTAATACTCTCTCAGTTTAGTAATATTCTCTCAGTTTAGTAATATTCTCTCAGCTTTCTCAGTTTAGTAATACTCTCTCAGTTTAGTAACATTCTCTCAGTTTAGTAATACTCTCTCGGTTTAGTAATACTCCCTCAGTTTAGTAATACTCTCTCAGTTTAGTAATATTCACTCAGTTTAGTAACACTCTCTCAGTTTAGTAATACTCTCTCAGTTTAGTAACACTCTCTCAGTTTAGTAATACTCTCTCAGTTTAGTAATATTCTCTCAGTTTAGTAATATTCTCTCAGCTTTCTCAGTTTAGTAATACTCTCTCAGTTTAGTAACATTCTCTCAGTTTAGTAATACTCTCTCGGTTTAGTAATACTCCCTCAGTTTAGTAATACTCTCTCAGTTTAGTAATATTCGCTCAGTTTAGTAATATTCTCTCAGCTCTCTTAGTTTAGTAATACTCTCTCAGTTTAGTAATATTCTCTCAGTTTAGTAATACTCTCTCAGATTAGTAATACTCTCTCAGTTTAGTAATATTCTCTCAGTTTAGTAATATTCTCTCAGTTTGGTAATTCTCTCTCAGCTCTCTCAGTTTAGTAATACTCTCTCAGTTTAGTAACACTCTCTCAGTTTAGTAATACTCTCTCAGTCTAGTAACACTCTCTCAGTTGAGTAATATTCTCTCAGTTTAGTAACACTCTCTCAGTTTAGTAATACTCTCTCAGTTTAGTAATACTCTCTCAGTTGAGAAATATTCTCTCCATAGAGTAATAATCTCTCAGTTGAGTAATATTCTCACAGTTTAGTAATACTCTCTCAGTTTAGTAATACTCTCTCAGTTTAGTAATACTATCTCAGTCTAGCAACACTCTCTCAGTTTAGAAATACTCTCTCAGTTTAGTAATACTCTCTTAGTTTAGTAACACTCTCTCAGTTGAGTAATAATCTCTCCGTTGAGTAATATTCTCTCAGTTTAGTAACACTCTCTCAGTTGAGTAATACTATCTCAGTCTAGTAACACTCTCTCAGTTTAGTAATACTCTCTCAGTTTAGTAATACTCTCTCGGGTTAGTAATACTCTCTCAGTTTAGTAATACTCTCACCGTTTAGTAATATTCTCTCAGTTTAGTAATACTCTCTCAGTTTAGTAATACTCTCTCGGGTTAGTAATACTCTCTCAGTTTAGTAATATTCTCACAGTTTAGTAATATTCTCTCAGTTTAGTAATACTCTCTCAGGTTAGTAATACTCTCTCGGTTTAGTAATACTCCCTCAGTTTAGTAATACTCTCTCAGTTTAGTAATATTCTCTCAGTTTAGTAATATTCTCTCAGCTCTCTCAGTTTAGTAATACTCTCTCAGTTTAGTAATATTCTCTCAGTTTAGTAATACTCTCTCGGTTTAGTAATACTCCCTCAGTTTAGTAATACTCTCTCAGTTTAGTAACACTCTCTCAGTTTAATAATACTCTCTCAGTCTAGTAACACTCTCTCAGTGTAGTAACACTCTCTCAGTTTAGTAATACTCTCTCAGTTTAGTAATATTCTCTCAGTTTAGTAATATTCTCTCAGTTTAGTAATACTCTCTCAGTCTAGTAACACACTCTCAGTTTAGTAATGCTCTCTCAGTTGAGTAATACTATCTCAGTCTAGTAACACTCTCTCAGTTTAGTAATATTCTCTCAGTTTAGTAATACTCTCTCGGTTTAGTAATATTCCCCAGTTTAGTAATACTCTCTCAGTTTAGTAATATTCTCTCAGTTTAGTAATACTCTCTCAGTTTAGTTATATCCTCTCAGTTTAGTAATACTATCTCAGTCTAGCAACACTCTCTCAGTTTAGTAATACTCTCTCGGTTTAGTAATATTCCCCAGTTTAGTAATACTCTCTCGGTTTAGTAATATTACCCAGTTTAGTAATACTCTCTCAGTTTAGTAATATTCTCTCAGTTTAGTAATACTCTCTCAGTTTAGTTATATCCTCTCAGTTTAGTAATACTATCTCAGTCTAGCAACACTCTCTCAGTTTAGTAATACTCTCTCAGTTTAGTAATATTCTCTCAGTTTAGTAATACTCTCTCAGTTTAGTAATATTCTCTCAGCTCTCTCAGTTTAGTAATATTCTCTCAGTTTAGTAATACTCTCTCAGTTTAGTAATACTCTCTCGGGTTAGTAGTACTTTCTCAGTTTAGTAAAACTCTATCAGTTTAGTAATACTCTCTCAGTCTTGTAATACTCTCTCAGCTCTCTCAGTTTAGTAATACTCTCTCAGTTTAGTAACACTCTCTCAGTTTAGAAATACTCTCTCAGTCTAGTAACACTCTCTCAGTTTAGTAACACTCTCTCAGTTTAGTAATACTCTCTCAGTTTAGTAATATTCTCTCAGTTTAGTAATATTCTCTCAGCTCTCTCAGTTTAGTAATATTCTCTCAGTTTAGTAATACTCTCTCAGTTTAGTAATACTCTCTCGGGTTAGTAGTACTTTCTCAGTTTAGTAAAACTCTATCAGTTTAGTTATACTCTCTCAGTTTAGTAATACTCTCTCAGTTTAGTAATATTCTCTCAGTTTAGTAATATTCTCTCAGCTTTCTCAGTTTAGTAATACTCTCTCAGTTTAGTAACATTCTCTCAGTTTAGTAATACTCTCTCGGTTTAGTAATACTCTCTCAGTTTAGTAATACTCTCTCAGTTTAGTAATATTCACTCAGTTTAGTAACACTCTCTCAGTTTAGTAATACTCTCTCAGTTTAGTAACACTCTCTCAGTTTAGTAATACTCTCTCAGTTTAGTAATATTCTCTCAGTTTAGTAATATTCTCTCAGCTTTCTCAGTTTAGTAATACTCTCTCAGTTTAGTAACATTCTCTCAGTTTAGTAATACTCTCTCGGTTTAGTAATACTCCCTCAGTTTAGTAATACTCTCTCAGTTTAGTAATATTCACTCAGTTTAGTAATATTCTCTCAGCTCTCTTAGTTTAGTAATACTCTCTCAGTTTAGTAATATTCTCTCAGTTTAGTAATACTCTCTCAGATTAGTAATACTCTCTCAGTTTAGTAATATTCTCTCAGTTTAGTAATATTCTCTCAGTTTGGTAATTCTCTCTCAGCTCTCTCAGTTTAGTAATACTCTCTCAGTTTAGTAACACTCTCTCAGTTTAGTAATACTCTCTCAGTCTAGTAACACTCTCTCAGTTGAGTAATATTCTCTCAGTTTAGTAACACTCTCTCAGTTTAGTAATACTCTCTCAGTTTAGTAATACTCTCTCAGTTGAGAAATATTCTCTCCATAGAGTAATAATCTCTCAGTTGAGTAATATTCTCACAGTTTAGTAATACTCTCTCAGTTTAGTAATACTCTCTAAGTTTAGTAATACTATCTCAGTCTAGCAACACTCTCTCAGTTTAGAAATACTCTCTCAGTTTAGTAATACTCTCTTAGTTTAGTAACACTCTCTCAGTTGAGTAATAATCTCTCCGTTGAGTAATATTCTCTCAGTTTAGTAACACTCTCTCAGTTGAGTAATACTATCTCAGTCTAGTAACACTCTCTCAGTTTAGTAATAATCTCTCAGTTTAGTAATACTCTCTCGGGTTAGTAATACTCTCTCAGTTTAGTAATACTCTCACCGTTTAGTAATATTCTCTCAGTTTAGTAATACTCTCTCAGTTTAGTAATACTCTCTCAGTTTAGTAATACTCTCTCGGGTTAGTAATACTCTCTCAGTTTAGTAATATTCTCACAGTTTAGTAATATTCTCTCAGTTTAGTAATACTCTCTCAGGTTAGTAATACTCTCTCGGTTTAGTAATACTCCCTCAGTTTAGTAATACTCTCTCAGTTTAGTAATATTCTCTCAGTTTAGTAATATTCTCTCAGCTCTCTCAGTTTAGTAATACTCTCTCAGTTTAGTAATATTCTCTCAGTTTAGTAATACTCTCTCGGTTTAGTAATACTCCCTCAGTTTAGTAATACTCTCTCAGTTTAGTAACACTCTCTCAGTTTAATAATACTCTCTCAGTCTAGTAACACTCTCTCAGTGTAGTAACACTCTCTCAGTTTAGTAATACTCTCTCAGTTTAGTAATATTCTCTCAGTTTAGTAATATTCTCTCAGTTTAGTAATACTCTCTCAGTCTAGTAACACACTCTCAGTTTAGTAATGCTCTCTCAGTTGAGTAATACTATCTCAGTCTAGTAACACTCTCTCAGTTTAGTAATATTCTCTCAGTTTAGTAATACTCTCTCGGTTTAGTAATATTCCCCAGTTTAGTAATACTCTCTCAGTTTAGTAATATTCTCTCAGTTTAGTAATACTCTCTCAGTTTAGTTATATCCTCTCAGTTTAGTAATACTATCTCAGTCTAGCAACACTCTCTCAGTTTAGTAATACTCTCTCGGTTTAGTAATATTCCCCAGTTTAGTAATACTCTCTCGGTTTAGTAATATTACCCAGTTTAGTAATACTCTCTCAGTTTAGTAATATTCTCTCAGTTTAGTAATACTCTCTCAGTTTAGTTATATCCTCTCAGTTTAGTAATACTATCTCAGTCTAGCAACACTCTCTCAGTTTAGTAATACTCTCTCAGTTTAGTAATATTCTCTCAGTTTAGTAATACTCTCTCAGTTTAGTAATATTCTCTCAGCTCTCTCAGTTTAGTAATATTCTCTCAGTTTAGTAATACTCTCTCAGTTTAGTAATACTCTCTCGGGTTAGTAGTACTTTCTCAGTTTAGTAAAACTCTATCAGTTTAGTAATACTCTCTCAGTCTTGTAATACTCTCTCAGCTCTCTCAGTTTAGTAATACTCTCTCAGTTTAGTAACACTCTCTCAGTTTAGAAATACTCTCTCAGTCTAGTAACACTCTCTCAGTTTAGTAACACTCTCTCAGTTTAGTAATACTCTCTCAGTTTAGTAATATTCTCTCAGTTTAGTAATATTCTCTCAGCTTTCTCAGTTTAGTAATACTCTCTCAGTTTAGTAACATTCTCTCAGTTTAGTAATACTCTCTCGGTTTAGTAATACTCCCTCAGTTTAGTAATAATCTCTCAGTTTAGTAATATTCTCTCAGTTTAGTAATATTCTCTCAGCTTCCTCAGTTTAGTAATACTCTCTTAGTTTAGTAACACTCTCTCAGTTGAGTAATAATCTCTCCGTTGAGTAATATTCTCTCAGTTTAGTAACACTCTCTCAGTTGAGTAATACTATCTCAGTCTAGTAACACTCTCTCAGTTTAGTAATACTCTCTCAGTTTAGTAATACTCTCTCGGGTTAGTAATACTCTCTCAGTTTAGTAATACTCTCACCGTTTAGTAATATTCTCTCAGTTTAGTAATACTCTCTCAGTTTAGTAATACTCTCTCAGTTGAGTAATACTATCTCAGTCTAGTAACACTCTCTCAGTTTAGTAATACTCTCTCAGTTTAGTAATACTCTCTCGGGTTAGTAATACTCTCTCAGTTTAGTAATACTCCCTCAGTTTAGTAATATTCTCTCAGTTTAGTAATACTCTCTCAGGTTAGTAATACTCTCTCGGTTTAGTAATACTCCCTCAGTTTAGTAATACTCTCTCAGTTTAGTAATATTCTCTCAGTTTAGTAATATTCTCTCAGCTCTCTCAGTTTAGTAATACTCTCTCAGTTTAGTAATATTCTCTCAGTTTAGTAATACTCTCTCGGTTTAGTAATACTCCCTCAGTTTAGTAATACTCTCTCAGTTTAGTAACACTCTCTCAGTTTAGTAATACTCTCTCAGTCTAGTAACACTCTCTCAGTGTAGTAATACTCTCTCAGTTTAGTAATACTCTCTCAGTTTAGTAATATTCTCTCAGTTTAGTAATATTCTCTCAGTTTAGTAATACTCTCTCAGTCTAGTAACACACTCTCAGTTTAGTAATGCTCTCTCAGTTGAGTAATACTATCTCAGTCTAGTAACACTCTCTCAGTTTAGTAATATTCTCTCAGTTTAGTAATACTCTCTCGGTTTAGTAATATTCCCCAGTTTAGTAATACTCTCTCAGTTTAGTAATATTCTCTCAGTTTAGTAATACTCTCTCAGTTTAGTTATATCCTCTCAGTTTAGTAATACTATCTCAGTCTAGCAACACTCTCTCAGTTTAGTAATACTCTCTCGGTTTAGTAATATTTCCCAGTTTAGTAATACTCTCTCGGTTTAGTAATATTACCCAGTTTAGTAATACTCTCTCAGTTTAGTAATATTCTCTCAGTTTAGTAATACTCTCTCAGTTTAGTTATATCCTCTCAGTTTAGTAATACTATCTCAGTCTAGCAACACTCTCTCAGTTTAGTAATACTCTCTTAGTTTAGTAACACTCTCTCAGTTGAGTAATAATCTCTCCGTTGAGTAATATTCTCTCAGTTTAGTAACACTCTCTCAGTTGAGTAATACTATCTCAGTCTAGTAACACTCTCTCAGTTTAGTAATACTCTCTCAGTTTAGTAATACTCTCTCGGGTTAGTAATACTCTCTCAGTTTAGTAATACTCTCACCGTTTAGTAATATTCTCTCAGTTTAGTAATACTCTCTCAGTTTAGTAATACTCTCTCAGTTGAGTAATACTATCTCAGTCTAGTAACACTCTCTCAGTTTAGTAATACTCTCTCAGTTTAGTAATACTCTCTCGGGTTAGTAATACTCTCTCAGTTTAGTAATACTCCCTCAGTTTAGTAATATTCTCTCAGTTTAGTAATACTCTCTCAGGTTAGTAATACTCTCTCGGTTTAGTAATACTCCCTCAGTTTAGTAATACTCTCTCAGTTTAGTAATATTCTCTCAGTTTAGTAATATTCTCTCAGCTCTCTCAGTTTAGTAATACTCTCTCAGTTTAGTAATATTCTCTCAGTTTAGTAATACTCTCTCGGTTTAGTAATACTCCCTCAGTTTAGTAATACTCTCTCAGTTTAGTAACACTCTCTCAGTTTAATAATACTCTCTCAGTCTAGTAACACTCTCTCAGTGTAGTAACACTCTCTCAGTTTAGTAATACTCTCTCAGTTTAGTAATATTCTCTCAGTTTAGTAATATTCTCTCAGTTTAGTAATACTCTCTCAGTCTAGTAACACACTCTCAGTTTAGTAATGCTCTCTCAGTTGAGTAATACTATCTCAGTCTAGTAACACTCTCTCAGTTTAGTAATATTCTCTCAGTTTAGTAATACTCTCTCGGTTTAGTAATATTCCCCAGTTTAGTAATACTCTCTCAGTTTAGTAATATTCTCTCAGTTTAGTAATACTCTCTCAGTTTAGTTATATCCTCTCAGTTTAGTAATACTATCTCAGTCTAGCAACACTCTCTCAGTTTAGTAATACTCTCTCGGTTTAGTAATATTCCCCAGTTTAGTAATACTCTCTCGGTTTAGTAATATTACCCAGTTTAGTAATACTCTCTCAGTTTAGTAATATTCTCTCAGTTTAGTAATACTCTCTCAGTTTAGTTATATCCTCTCAGTTTAGTAATACTATCTCAGTCTAGCAACACTCTCTCAGTTTAGTAATACTCTCTTAGTTTAGTAACACTCTCTCAGTTGAGTAATAATCTCTCCGTTGAGTAATATTCTCTCAGTTTAGTAACACTCTCTCAGTTGAGTAATACTATCTCAGTCTAGTAACACTCTCTCAGTTTAGTAATACTCTCTCAGTTTAGTAATACTCTCTCGGGTTAGTAATACTCTCTCAGTTTAGTAATACTCTCACCGTTTAGTAATATTCTCTCAGTTTAGTAATACTCTCTCAGTTTAGTAATACTCTCTCAGTTGAGTAATACTATCTCAGTCTAGTAACACTCTCTCAGTTTAGTAATACTCTCTCAGTTTAGTAATACTCTCTCGGGTTAGTAATACTCTCTCAGTTTAGTAATACTCCCTCAGTTTAGTAATATTCTCTCAGTTTAGTAATACTCTCTCAGGTTAGTAATACTCTCTCGGTTTAGTAATACTCACTCAGTTTAGTAATACTCTCTCAGTTTAGTAATATTCTCTCAGTTTAGTAATATTCTCTCAGCTCTCTCAGTTTAGTAATACTCTCTCAGTTTAGTAATATTCTCTCAGTTTAGTAATACTCTCTCGGTTTAGTAATACTCCCTCAGTTTAGTAATACTCTCTCAGTTTAGTAACACTCTCTCAGTTTAACTTCTTCAGGCTGCAAGCCCGACATCGGGATCAATATGACAACAGCCTGTCCAAGTGCAGAGCGCGAAATTCAAAATCTATTTTTGTAAAATATTTAACTTTCACACATTAACAAGTCCAATACAGCATTTGAAAGATAAACATCTTGTCAATCCAGCCAACATGTCCGATTTTTTAAATGTTTTACAGAGAAAACACCACATATATTTATGTTAGGTCACCACCAAATAAAAAAAGACAGAAAGACATTTTTCACAGCACAAGTAGGCTGCATTTAGCATGCACAAGCCAACCTAACTAACCTAGAACCAACCTAAATAACCTAGAAAAAACTACCTCAGATGACAGTCCTATAACATGTTACACAATAAATCTATGTTTTGTTCAAAAAAAATGCATATTTTAGCTATAAATCAGTTTTACATTACTGCTACCATCATAGTTACAGTAAGAAATCGCACGGGAGTAGCCAGAGAAAATACAGACACCAACGTCAACTACCTTATTACACTTCAGAAAACATTTCAGAGAAATATATGGTGGATAGCTAATGAAAGAGAAAGATCTTGTGAATACAGACAATATTTCAGATTCTTTAAATGTTTTACAGCGAAAACACCACATATATTCATGTTAGCTCACCACCAAATACAAAAAGAGAGACATATTTTTCACAGCACCGGTAGCATGCAGCTAGCATGCAGCTAGCATGCAAAGCCAACCTAACTAACCTAGAACTAACCTAAATAACCTAGAAAAAACTCCCTCAGATGACAGTCCTATAACATGTTACACAATAAATCTATGTTTTGTTCAAAAAAAATGCATATTTTAGCTATAAATCAGTTTTACATTACTGCTACCATCATAGCTACAGTAAGAAATCGCACGGCAGTAGCCAGAGAAAACAGACACCAACGTCTACTTCTAATTTCACATCAGAAAAGATTTCAGAAAAATATATGGTGGATAGCTAATGAAAGAGAAAGATCTTGTGAATACAGACAATATTTCCGATTTCTGAAGTGTTTTACAGCGAAAACACAATATATCGTTATATTAGCTTACTACAATAGCTAGCACACAGCAGCATTGATTCTAGTCAAACGCTAGCGATAGCACAGTTCGACAGATATATGAAAAAGCATCCCAAATTGGGTCCTTATCTTTGTTGATTTTCCATCAGAATGTTCTCCAAAGGGTCCTTTGTTCAGAACCGTGTTCATTTGGACCTAGAACGAACGATGTCCCTGTTGAATTAGCATGACACACTGGCCATGCCATGCTAACCTCTCCGTCTTGACAAAATTCTTGCGTCGCATCACGTCTAAAGTCCAGAATAAATTTCAATAATATAATTAAAGTATATTGAAAAAACATACTTTAGGATGATTTTGTGACATGTATCAAAGAAAATCGAAGCTGGAGGTCATATTCACCTATAACGAGTGTTTTCCAGGAGCGCGGTCCAGTTCCTACTTCGCGCCCAGAAAAAATTATAAAGTGCGCACTTATCACTCAAAGAGGTTCCTTTCAGTCCCTGACAGAGATAATCAAGTCCTTTTTTCTCTCACTTCCGCATGACAACCAGGGGAAGATGTGTGACGTGTTTGTACAGTCCCAAGTGCCAAGGCCTTTTATAGAGAGTATCTTGAAGAGAGACATAGCTTCTTGGAAAATTCACTTTTTCCAGAAAATGGGCTGTAAAAAGAGTTATGTTTCACTTAGAGAAATAATTAAACCTGTTTTAGAAACTAGAAGGTGTTTTATATCCAAAGGTAATAAATAATATGCATATTGTACGAGCAAGAATTGAGTACGAGGCCGTTTGAAATGGGCACCTTTTTTCTGGCTACTCAATAATTTCCCTTGCAGCCATAACAGGTTAATAATACTCTCTCAGTCTAGTAACACTCTCTCAGTGTAGTAACACTCTCTCAGTTTAGTAATACTCTCTCAGTTTAGTAATATTCTCTCAGTTTAGTAATATTCTCTCAGTTTAGTAATACTCTCTCAGTCTAGTAACACACTCTCAGTTTAGTAATGCTCTCTCAGTTGAGTAATACTATCTCAGTCTAGTAACACTCTCTCAGTTTAGTAATATTCTCTCAGTTTAGTAATACTCTCTCGGTTTAGTAATATTCCCCAGTTTAGTAATACTCTCTCAGTTTAGTAATATTCTCTCAGTTTAGTAATACTCTCTCAGTTTAGTTATATCCTCTCAGTTTAGTAATACTATCTCAGTCTAGCAACACTCTCTCAGTTTAGTAATACTCTCTCGGTTTAGTAATATTCCCCAGTTTAGTAATACTCTCTCGGTTTAGTAATATTACCCAGTTTAGTAATACTCTCTCAGTTTAGTAATATTCTCTCAGTTTAGTAATACTCTCTCAGTTTAGTTATATCCTCTCAGTTTAGTAATACTATCTCAGTCTAGCAACACTTTCTCAGTTTAGTAATACTCTCTCAGTTTAGTAATATTCTCTCAGTTTAGTAATACTCTCTCAGTTTAGTAATATTCTCTCAGCTCTCTCAGTTTAGTAATATTCTCTCAGTTTAGTAATACTCTCTCAGTTTAGTAATACTCTCTCGGGTTAGTAGTACTTTCTCAGTTTAGTAAAACTCTATCAGTTTAGTAATACTCTCTCAGTCTTGTAATACTCTCTCAGCTCTCTCAGTTTAGTAATACTCTCTCAGTTTAGTAACACTCTCTCAGTTTAGAAATACTCTCTCAGTCTAGTAACACTCTCTCAGTTTAGTAACACTGTCTCAGTTTAGTAATACTCTCTCAGTTTAGTAATATTCTCTCAGTTTAGTAATATTCTCTCAGCTTTCTCAGTTTAGTAATACTCTCTCAGTTTAGTAACATTCTCTCAGTTTAGTAATACTCTCTCGGTTTAGTAATACTCCCTCAGTTTAGTAATACTCTCTCAGTTTAGTAATATTCTCTCAGTTTAGTAATATTCTCTCAGCTTTCTCAGTTTAGTAATACTCTCTTAGTTTAGTAACACTCTCTCAGTTGAGTAATAATCTCTCCGTTGAGTAATATTCTCTCAGTTTAGTAACACTCTCTCAGTTGAGTAATACTATCTCAGTCTAGTAACACTCTCTCAGTTTAGTAATACTCTCTCAGTTTAGTAATACTCTCTCGGGTTAGTAATACTCTCTCAGTTTAGTAATACTCTCACCGTTTAGTAATATTCTCTCAGTTTAGTAATACTCTCTCAGTTTAGTAATACTCTCTCAGTTGAGTAATACTATCTCAGTCTAGTAACACTCTCTCAGTTTAGTAATACTCTCTCAGTTTAGTAATACTCTCTCGGGTTAGTAATACTCTCTCAGTTTAGTAATACTCCCTCAGTTTAGTAATATTCTCTCAGTTTAGTAATACTCTCTCAGGTTAGTAATACTCTCTCGGTTTAGTAATACTCCCTCAGTTTAGTAATACTCTCTCAGTTTAGTAATATTCTCTCAGTTTAGTAATATTCTCTCAGCTCTCTCAGTTTAGTAATACTCTCTCAGTTTAGTAATATTCTCTCAGTTTAGTAATACTCTCTCGGTTTAGTAATACTCCCTCAGTTTAGTAATACTCTCTCAGTTTAGTAACACTCTCTCAGTTTAATAATACTCTCTCAGTCTAGTAACACTCTCTCAGTGTAGTAACACTCTCTCAGTTTAGTAATACTCTCTCAGTTTAGTAATATTCTCTCAGTTTAGTAATATTCTCTCAGTTTAGTAATACTCTCTCAGTCTAGTAACACACTCTCAGTTTAGTAATGCTCTCTCAGTTGAGTAATACTATCTCAGTCTAGTAACACTCTCTCAGTTTAGTAATATTCTCTCAGTTTAGTAATACTCTCTCGGTTTAGTAATATTCCCCAGTTTAGTAATACTCTCTCAGTTTAGTAATATTCTCTCAGTTTAGTAATACTCTCTCAGTTTAGTTATATCCTCTCAGTTTAGTAATACTATCTCAGTCTAGCAACACTCTCTCAGTTTAGTAATACTCTCTCGGTTTAGTAATATTCCCCAGTTTAGTAATACTCTCTCGGTTTAGTAATATTACCCAGTTTAGTAATACTCTCTCAGTTTAGTAATATTCTCTCAGTTTAGTAATACTCTCTCAGTTTAGTTATATCCTCTCAGTTTAGTAATACTATCTCAGTCTAGCAACACTCTCTCAGTTTAGTAATACTCTCTCAGTTTAGTAATATTCTCTCAGTTTAGTAATACTCTCTCAGTTTAGTAATATTCTCTCAGCTCTCTCAGTTTAGTAATATTCTCTCAGTTTAGTAATACTCTCTCAGTTTAGTAATACTCTCTCGGGTTAGTAGTACTTTCTCAGTTTAGTAAAACTCTATCAGTTTAGTAATACTCTCTCAGTCTTGTAATACTCTCTCAGCTCTCTCAGTTTAGTAATACTCTCTCAGTTTAGTAACACTCTCTCAGTTTAGAAATACTCTCTCAGTTTAGTAATACTCTCTCAGTTTAGTAACACTCTCTCAGTTTAGTAATACTCTCTCAGTTTAGTAATATTCTCTCAGTTTAGTAATATTCTCTCAGCTTTCTCAGTTTAGTAATACTCTCTCAGTTTAGTAACATTCTCTCAGTTTAGTAATACTCTCTCGGTTTAGTAATACTCCCTCAGTTTAGTAATACTCTCTCAGTTTAGTAATATTCTCTCAGTTTAGTAATATTCTCTCAGCTTTCTCAGTTTAGTAATACTCTCTTAGTTTAGTAACACTCTCTCAGTTGAGTAATAATCTCTCCGTTGAGTAATATTCTCTCAGTTTAGTAACACTCTCTCAGTTGAGTAATACTTAACACTCTCAGTTTAGTAATACTCTCTCGGGTTAGTAATACTCTCTCAGTTTAGTAATACTCTCACCGTTTAGTAATATTCTCTCAGTTTAGTAATACTCTCTCAGTTTAGTAATACTCTCTCAGTTGAGTAATACTATCTCAGTCTAGTAACACTCTCTCAGTTTAGTAATACTCTCTCAGTTTAGTAATACTCTCTCGGGTTAGTAATACTCTCTCAGTTTAGTAATACTCCCTCAGTTTAGTAATATTCTCTCAGTTTAGTAATACTCTCTCAGGTTAGTAATACTCTCTCGGTTTAGTAATACTCCCTCAGTTTAGTAATACTCTCTCAGTTTAGTAATATTCTCTCAGTTTAGTAATATTCTCTCAGCTCTCTCAGTTTAGTAATACTCTCTCAGTTTAGTAATATTCTCTCAGTTTAGTAATACTCTCTCGGTTTAGTAATACTCTCTCAGTTGAGTAATACTATCTCAGTCTAGTAACACTCTCTCATTTTAGTAATATTCTCTCAGTTTAGTAATACTCTCTCAGGTTAGTAATACTCTCTCGGTTTAGTAATACTCCCTCAGTTTAGTAATACTCTCTCAGTTTAGTAATATTCTCTCAGTTTAGTAATATTCTCTCAGTTTAGTAATATTCTCTCAGTTTAGTAATACTCTCTCAGTTTAGTAACACTCTCTCAGTTTAGTAATACTCTCTCAGTCTAGTAACACTCTCTCAGTGTAGTAACACTCTCTCAGTTTAGTAATACTCTCTCAGTTTAGTAATATTCTCTCAGTTTAGTAATATTCTCTCAGCTCTCTCAGTTTAGTTATACTCTCTCAGTTTAGTAATATTCTCTCAGTTTAGTAATACTCTCTCAGTCTAGTAACACTCTCTCAGTTTAGTAATACTCTTTCAGTTGAGTAATACTATCTCAGTCTAGTAATACTCTCTCAGTTTAGTAATATTCTCTCAGTTTAGTAATACTCTCTCGGTATAGTAATATTCCCCAGTTTAGTAATACTCTCTCAGTTTAGTAATATTCTCTCAGATTAGTAATACTCTCTCAGTTTAGTTATATCCTCTCAGTTTAGTAATACTATCTCAGTCTAGCAACACTCTCTCAGTTTAGTAATACTCTCTCGGTTTAGTAATATTCTCTCAGTTTAGTAATACTCTCTCGGTTTAGTAATATTCCCCAGTTTAGTAATACTCTCTCAGTTTAGTAATATTCTCTCAGTTTAGTAATACTCTCTCAGTTTAGTTATATCCTCTCAGTTTAGTAATACTATCTCAGTCTAGCAACACTCTCTCAGTTTAGTAATACTCTCTCAGTTTAGTAATACTCTCTCAGTTGAGTAATAATCTCTCCGTTGAGTAATTTTCTCTCAGTTTAGTAACACTCTCTCAGTTTAGTAATACTCTCTCAGTTTAGTAATATTCTCTCAGTTTAGTAATACTCTCTCAGTTTAGTAATATTCTCTCAGCTCTCTCAGTTTAGTAATATTCTCTCAGTTTAGTAATACTCTCTCAGTTTAGTAATACTCTCTCGGGTTAGTAGTACTTTCTCAGTTTAGTAAAACTCTATCAGTTTAGTAATACTCTCTCAGTCTTGTAATACTCTCTCAGCTCTCTCAGTTTAGTAATACTCTCTCAGTTTAGTAACACTCTCTCAGTTTAGTAATACTCTCTCAGTCTAGTAACACTCTCTCAGTTTAGTAACACTCTCTCAGTTTAGTAATACTCTCTCAGTTTAGTAATATTCTCTCAGTTTAGTAATATTCTCTCAGCTTTCTCAGTTTAGTAATACTCTCTCAGTTTAGTAACATTCTCTCAGTTTAGTAATACTCTCTCGGTTTAGTAATACTCCCTCAGTTTAGTAATACTCTCTCAGTTTAGTAACACTCTCTCAGTTTAGTAATACTCTCTCAGTTTAGTAATACACTCTCAGTTGAGAAATATTCTCTCCATAGAGTAATAATCTCTCAGTTTAGTAATACTCTCTCAGTTTAGTAATACTCTCTCAGTTTAGTAATATTCTCTCAGTTTAGTAATATTCTCTCAGCTCAGCTCTCTCAGTTTAGTCATATTCTCTCAGTTTAGTAATACTCTCTCGGTTTAGTAATACTCCCTCAGTTTAGTAATACTCTCTCAGTTTAGTAATATTCTCTCAGTTCAGTAATATTCTCTCAGCTCTCTCAGTTTAGTAATACTATCTCAGTCTAGTAGCACTCTCTCAGTTTAGTAATACTCTCTCAGTTTAGTAATACTCTCTTAGTTTAGTAATACTCTCTCAGTTTAGTAATATTCTCTCAGTTTAGTAACACTCTCTCAGTTTAGTAATACTCTCTCAGTTTAGTAACATTCTCTCAGTTTAGTAATACTCTCTCGGTTTAGTAATACTCCCTCAGTTTAGTAATACTCTCTCAGTTTAGTAATATTCTCTCAGTTTAGTAATATTCTCTCTCAGTTTAGTAATACTATCTCAGTCTAGTAGCACTCTCTCAGTTTAGTAATACTCTCTCAGTTTAGTAATACTCTCTTAGTTTAGTAATACTCTCTCAGTTGAGTAATATTCTCTCAGTTTAGTAACACTCTCTCAGTTTAGTAATACTCTCTCGGTATAGTAATACTCCCTCAGTTTAGTAAGACTCTCTCAGTTTAGTAATATTCTCTCGGTTTAGTAATACTCTCTCAGTTTAGTAACACTCTCTCAGTTTAGTAATACTCTCTCAGTTTAGTAATACTCTCTCGGTATAGTAATACTCCCTCAGTTTAGTAAGACTCTCTCAGTTTAGTAATATTCTCTCGGTTTAGTAATACTCTCTCAGTCTAGTAACACTCTCTCAGTTTAGAAATACTCTCTCAGTTTAGTAATACTCTCTCGGGTTAGTAATACTCTCTCAGTTTAGTAATACTCTCACAGTTTAGTAATATTCTCTCAGTTTAGTAATACTCTCAGGTTAGTAAAACTCTCTCGGTTTAGTAATACTCCCTCAGTTTAGTAATATTGTCTCAGTTTAGTAATACTCTCTCAGTTTAGTAATATTCTCTCAGTTTAGTAATACTCTCTCAGTCTAGTAACACTCTCTCAGTTTAGTAAAACTGTCTCAGTTTAGTAAAACTGTCTCAGTTTAGTTATATCCTCTCAGTTTAGTAATACTATCTCAGTCTAGCAACACTCTCTCAGTTTAGTAATACTCTCTCAGTTTAGTAATACTCTCTCAGTTGAGTAATAATCTCTCCGTTGAGTAATTTTCTCTCAGTTTAGTAATACTCTCTCAGTTTAGTAATATTCTCTCAGTTTAGTAATACTCTCTCAGTTTAGTAATATTCTCTCAGCATTCTCAGTTTAGTAATATTCTCTCAGTTTAGTAATACTCTCTCAGTTTAGTAATACTCTCTCGGGTTAGTAGTACTCTCTCAGTTTAGTAAAACTCTGTCAGTTTAGTAATACTCTCACCGTTTAGTAATATTCTCTCAGTTTAGTAATACTCTCTCAGTCTAGTAACACTCTCTCAGTCTAGTAACACTCTCTCAGTTGAGTAATATTCTCTCAGTTTAGTAACACTCTCTCAGTTTAGTAATACTCTCTCAGTCTAGTAACACTCTCTCAGTTGAGTAATATTCTCTCAGTTTAGTAACACTCTCTCAGTTTAGTAATACTCTCTCAGTTTAGTAATACTCTCTCAGTTGAGAAATATTCTCTCCATAGAGTAATAATCTCTCAGTTGAGTAATATTCTCACAGTTTAGTAATACTCTCTCAGTTTAGTAACACTCTCTCAGTTTAGTAATACTCTCTCAGTCTAGTAACACTCTCTCAGTTGAGTAATATTCTCTCAGTTTAGTAACACTCTCTCAGTTTAGTAATACTCTCTCAGTTTAGTAATACTCTCTCAGTTGAGAAATATTCTCTCCATAGAGTAATAATCTCTCAGTTGAGTAATATTCTCACAGTTTAGTAATACTCTCTCAGTTTAGTAATATTCTCTCAGTTTAGTAATACTATCTCAGTCTAGCAACACTCTCTCAGTTTAGTAATACTCTCTCAGTTTAGTAATACTCTCTTAGTTTAGTAACACTCTCTCAGTTGAGTAATAATCTCTCCGTTGAGTAATATTCTCTCAGTTTAGTAACACTCTCTCAGTTGAGTAATACTATCTCAGTCTAGTAACACTCTCTCAGTTTAGTAATACTCTCTCAGTTTAGTAATACTTTCTCGGGTTAGTAATACTCTCTCAGTTTAGTAATACTCTCACCGTTTAGTACTATTCTCTCAGTTTAGTAATACTCTCTCAGTTTAGTAATACTCTCTCAGTTGAGTAATACTATCTCAGTCTAGTAACACTCTCTCTCAGTTTAGTAGTACTCTCTCAGTTTAGTAATACTCTCACAGTTTAGTAATATTCTCTCAGTTTAGTAATACTCTCTCAGGTTAGTAATACTCTCTCGGTTTAGTAATACTCCCTCAGTTTAGTAATACTCTCTCAGTTTATCAATATTCTCTCAGTTTAGTAATATTCTCTCAGCTCTCTCAGTTTAGTAATACTCTCTCAGGTTAGTAATATTCTCTCAGTTTAGTAATACTCTCTCAGTTTAGTAATACTCCCTCAGTTTAGTAATACTCTCTCAGTTTAGTAATATTCTCTCAGTTTAGTAATACTCTCTCAGTCTAGTAACACTCTCTCAGTTTAGAAATATTCTCTCAGTTGAGTAATACTATCTCAGTCTAGTAACACTCCCTCAGTTTAGTAATACTCTCTCAGTTTAGTAATACTCTCTCGGGTTAGTAATACTCTCTCAGTTTAGTAATACTCTCACAGTTTAGTAATATTCTCTCAGTTTAGTAATACTCTCTCAGGTTAGTAATACTCTTTTGGTTTAGTAATACTCTTTTGGTTTAGTAATACTTCCCCAGTTTAGTAATACTCTCTCAGTTTAGTAATATTCTCTCAGTTTAGTAATATTCCCTCAGCTCTCTCAGTTTAGTAATACTCTCTCAGTTTAGTAATATTCTCTCAGTTTAGTAACACTCTCTTGGTTTAGTAATACTCCCTCAGTTTAGTAATACTCTCTCAGTTTAGTAATATATACTCAGTTTAGTAATACTCTCTCAGTTTAGTAATATTCTCTCAGTTTAGTAATACTCTCTCAGTTTAGTAATATTCTCTCAGCTCTCTCAGTTTAGTAATATTCTCTCAGTTTAGTAATACTATCTCAGTCTAGCAACACTCTCTCAGTTTAGTAATACTCTCTCAGTTTAGTAATACTCTCTCAGTTGAGTAATAATCTCTCCGTTGAGTAATTTTCTCTCAGTTTAGTAACACTCTCTCAGTTTAGTAATACTCTCTCAGTTTAGTAATATTCTCTCAGTTTAGTAATACTCTCTCAGTTTAGTAATATTCTCTCAGCTCTCTCAGTTTAGTAATATTCTCTCAGTTTAGTAATACTCTCTCAGTTTAGTAATACTCTCTCGGGTTAGTAGTACTTTCTCAGTTTAGTAAAACTCTATCAGTTTAGTAATACTCTCTCAGTCTTGTAATACTCTCTCAGCTCTCTCAGTTTAGTAATACTCTCTCAGTTTAGTAACACTCTCTCAGTTTAGTAATACTCTCTCAGTCTAGTAACACTCTCTCAGTTTAGTAACACTCTCTCAGTTTAGTAATACTCTCTCAGTTTAGTAATATTCTCTCAGTTTAGTAATATTCTCTCAGCTTTCTCAGTTTAGTAATACTCTCTCAGTTTAGTAACATTCTCTCAGTTTAGTAATACTCTCTCGGTTTAGTAATACTCCCTCAGTTTAGTAATACTCTCTCAGTTTAGTAACACTCTCTCAGTTTAGTAATACTCTCTCAGTTTAGTAATACACTCTCAGTTGAGAAATATTCTCTCCATAGAGTAATAATCTCTCAGTTGAGTAATACTCTCTCAGTTTAGTAATACTCTCTCAGTTTAGTAATATTCTCTCAGTTTAGTAATATTCTCTCAGCTTTCTCAGTTTAGTAATCCTCTCTCAGTTTAGTCATATTCTCTCAGTTTAGTAATACTCTCTCGGTTTAGTAATACTCCCTCAGTTTAGTAATACTCTCTCAGTTTAGTAATATTCGCTCAGTTCAGTAATATTCTCTCAGCTCTCTCAGTTTAGTAATACTATCTCAGTCTAGTAGCACTCTCTCAGTTTAGTAATACTCTCTCAGTTTAGTAATACTCTCTTAGTTTAGTAATACTCTCTCAGTTGAGTAATATTCTCTCAGTTTAGTAACACTCTCTCAGTTTAGTAATACTCTCTCAGTTTAGTAATACTCTCTCAGTTGAGAAATATTCTCTCCATAGAGTAATAATCTCTCAGTTGAGTAATACTCTCTCAGTTTCGTAATACTCTCTCGGTATAGTAATACTCCCTCAGTTTAGTAAGACTCTCTCAGTTTAGTAATATTCTCTCGGTTTAGTAATACTCTCTCAGTCTAGTAACACTCTCTCAGTTTAGTAATACTCTCTCAGTTTAGTAATACTCTCTCGGTATAGTAATACTCCCTCAGTTTAGTAAGACTCTCTCAGTTTAGTAATATTCTCTCGGTTTAGTAATACTCTCTCAGTCTAGTAACACTCTCTCAGTTTAGAAATACTCTCTCAGTTTAGTAATACTCTCTCGGGTTAGTAATACTCTCTCAGTTTAGTAATACTCTCACAGTTTAGTAATATTCTCTCAGTTTAGTAATACTCTCAGGTTAGTAAAACTCTCTCGGTTTAGTAATACTCCCTCAGTTTAGTAATATTGTCTCAGTTTAGTAATACTCTCTCAGTTTAGTAATATTCTCTCGGTTTAGTAATACTCTCTCTGTCTAGTAACACTCTCTCAGTTTAGTAAAACTGTCTCAGTTTAGTAAAACTGTCTCAGTTTAGTTATATCCTCTCAGTTTAGTAATACTATCTCAGTCTAGCAACACTCTCTCAGTTTAGTAATACTCTCTCAGTTTAGTAATACTCTCTCAGTTGAGTAATAATCTCTCCGTTGAGTAATTTTCTCTCAGTTTAGTAATACTCTCTCAGTTTAGTAATATTCTCTCAGTTTAGTAATACTCTCTCAGTTTAGTAATATTCTCTCAGCATTCTCAGTTTAGTAATATTCTCTCAGTTTAGTAATACTCTCTCAGTTTAGTAATACTCTCTCGGGTTAGTAGTACTCTCTCAGTTTAGTAAAACTCTGTCAGTTTAGTAATACTCTCACCGTTTAGTAATATTCTCTCAGTTTAGTAATACTCTCTCAGTCTAGTAACACTCTCTCAGTCTAGTAACACTCTCTCAGTTGAGTAATATTCTCTCAGTCTAGCAACACTCTCTCAGTTTAGTAATACTCTCTCAGTTTAGTAATACTCTCTCAGTTGAGTAATAATCTCTCCGTTGAGTAATTTTCTCTCAGTTTAGTAACACTCTCTCAGTTTAGTAATACTCTCTCAGTTTAGTAATATTCTCTCAGTTTAGTAATACTCTCTCAGTTTAGTAATATTCTCTCAGCTCTCTCAGTTTAGTAATATTCTCTCAGTTTAGTAATACTCTCTCAGTTTAGTAATACTCTCTCGGGTTAGTAGTACTTTCTCAGTTTAGTAAAACTCTATCAGTTTAGTAATACTCTCTCAGTCTTGTAATACTCTCTCAGCTCTCTCAGTTTAGTAATATTCTCTCAGTTTAGTAATACTCTCTCAGTTTAGTAATACTCTCTCGGGTTAGTAGTACTTTCTCAGTTTAGTAATACTCTCTCAGTTTAGTAATATTCTCTCAGCTCTCTCAGTTTAGTAATACTCTCTCAGTTTAGTAACACTCTCTCAGTTTAGTAATACTCTCTCAGTCTAGTAACACTCTCTCAGTTTAGTAACACTCTCTCAGTTTAGTAATACTCTCTCAGTTTAGTAATATTCTCTCAGTTTAGTAATATTCTCTCAGCTTTCTCAGTTTAGTAATACTCTCTCAGTTTAGTAACATTCTCTCAGTTTAGTAATACTCTCTCGGTTTAGTAATACTCCCTCAGTTTAGTAATACTCTCTCAGTTTAGTAACACTCTCTCAGTTTAGTAATACTCTCTCAGTTTAGTAATACACTCTCAGTTGAGAAATATTCTCTCCATAGAGTAATAATCTCTCAGTTGAGTAATACTCTCTCAGTTTAGTAATACTCTCTCAGTTTAGTAATATTCTCTCAGTTTAGTAATATTCTCTCAGCTTTCTCAGTTTAGTAATCCTCTCTCAGTTTAGTCATATTCTCTCAGTTTAGTAATACTCTCTCGGTTTAGTAATACTCCCTCAGTTTAGTAATACTCTCTCAGTTTAGTAATATTCGCTCAGTTCAGTAATATTCTCTCAGCTCTCTCAGTTTAGTAATACTATCTCAGTCTAGTAGCACTCTCTCAGTTTAGTAATACTCTCTCAGTTTAGTAATACTCTCTTAGTTTAGTAATACTCTCTCAGTTGAGTAATATTCTCTCAGTTTAGTAACACTCTCTCAGTTTAGTAATACTCTCTCAGTTTAGTAATACTCTCTCAGTTGAGAAATATTCTCTCCATAGAGTAATAATCTCTCAGTTGAGTAATACTCTCTCAGTTTCGTAATACTCTCTCGGTATAGTAATACTCCCTCAGTTTAGTAAGACTCTCTCAGTTTAGTAATATTCTCTCGGTTTAGTAATACTCTCTCAGTTTAGTAATACTCTCTCAGTTTAGTAATACTCTCTCAGTTTAGTAATACTCTCTCAGTTTAGTAATACTCTCTCAGTTTAGTAATACTCTCTCAGTTTAGTAATACTCTCTCGGTTTAGTAATACTCTCTCAGTCTAGTAACACTCTCTCAGTTTAGAAATACTCTCTCAGTTTAGTAATACTCTCTCGGGTTAGTAATACTCTCTCAGTTTAGTAATACTCTCACAGTTTAGTAATATTCTCTCAGTTTAGTAATACTCTCAGGTTAGTAAAACTCTCTCGGTTTAGTAATACTCCCTCAGTTTAGTAATATTGTCTCAGTTTAGTAATACTCTCTCAGTTTAGTAATATTCTCTCGGTTTAGTAATACTCTCTCTGTCTAGTAACACTCTCTCAGTTTAGTAAAACTGTCTCAGTTTAGTAAAACTGTCTCAGTTTAGTTATATCCTCTCAGTTTAGTAATACTATCTCAGTCTAGCAACACTCTCTCAGTTTAGTAATACTCTCTCAGTTTAGTAATACTCTCTCAGTTGAGTAATAATCTCTCCGTTGAGTAATTTTCTCTCAGTTTAGTAATACTCTCTCAGTTTAGTAATATTCTCTCAGTTTAGTAATACTCTCTCAGTTTAGTAATATTCTCTCAGCATTCTCAGTTTAGTAATATTCTCTCAGTTTAGTAATACTCTCTCAGTTTAGTAATACTCTCTCGGGTTAGTAGTACTCTCTCAGTTTAGTAAAACTCTGTCAGTTTAGTAATACTCTCACCGTTTAGTAATATTCTCTCAGTTTAGTAATACTCTCTCAGTCTAGTAACACTCTCTCAGTCTAGTAACACTCTCTCAGTTGAGTAATATTCTCTCAGTTTAGTAACACTCTCTCAGTTTAGTAATACTCTCTCAGTCTAGTAACACTCTCTCAGTTGAGTAATATTCTCTCAGTTTAGTAACACTCTCTCAGTTTAGTAATACTCTCTCAGTTTAGTAATACTCTCTCAGTTGAGAAATATTCTCTCCATAGAGTAATAATCTCTCAGTTGAGTAATACTCTCTCAGTTTCGTAATACTCTCTCAGTTTAGTAATACTCTCTCAGTTTAGTAATACTCTCTCAGTTTAGTAATACTCTCTCAGTTTAGTATCTCAGTTTAGTAATACTCTCTCAGTTTAGTAATATTCTCTCAGTTTAGTAATACTCTCTCGGTATAGTAATACTCCCTCAGTTTAGTAAGACTCTCTCAGTTTAGTAATATTCTCTCGGTTTAGTAATACTCTCTCAGTCTAGTAACACTCTCTCAGTTTAGAAATACTCTCTCAGTTTAGTAATACTCTCTCGGGTTAGTAATACTCTCTCAGTTTAGTAATACTCTCACAGTTTAGTAATATTCTCTCAGTTTAGTAATACTCTCAGGTTAGTAAAACTCTCTCGGTTTAGTAATACTCCCTCAGTTTAGTAATATTGTCTCAGTTTAGTAATACTCTCTCAGTTTAGTAATATTCTCTCGGTTTAGTAATACTCTCTCTGTCTAGTAACACTCTCTCAGTTTAGTAAAACTGTCTCAGTTTAGTAAAACTGTCTCAGTTTAGTTATATCCTCTCAGTTTAGTAATACTATCTCAGTCTAGCAACACTCTCTCAGTTTAGTAATACTCTCTCAGTTTAGTAATACTCTCTCAGTTGAGTAATAATCTCTCCGTTGAGTAATTTTCTCTCAGTTTAGTAATACTCTCTCAGTTTAGTAATATTCTCTCAGTTTAGTAATACTCTCTCAGTTTAGTAATATTCTCTCAGCATTCTCAGTTTAGTAATATTCTCTCAGTTTAGTAATACTCTCTCAGTTTAGTAATACTCTCTCGGGTTAGTAGTACTCTCTCAGTTTAGTAAAACTCTGTCAGTTTAGTAATACTCTCACCGTTTAGTAATATTCTCTCAGTTTAGTAATACTCTCTCAGTCTAGTAACACTCTCTCAGTCTAGTAACACTCTCTCAGTTGAGTAATATTCTCTCAGTTTAGTAACACTCTCTCAGTTTAGTAATACTCTCTCAGTCTAGTAACACTCTCTCAGTTGAGTAATATTCTCTCAGTTTAGTAACACTCTCTCAGTTTAGTAATACTCTCTCAGTTTAGTAATACTCTCTCAGTTGAGAAATATTCTCTCCATAGAGTAATAATCTCTCAGTTGAGTAATACTCTCTCAGTTTCGTAATACTCTCTCGGTATAGTAATACTCCCTCAGTTTAGTAAGACTCTCTCAGTTTAGTAATATTCTCTCGGTTTAGTAATACTCTCTCAGTCTAGTAACACTCTCTCAGTTTAGTAATACTCTCTCAGTTTAGTAATACTCTCTCGGTATAGTAATACTCCCTCAGTTTAGTAAGACTCTCTCAGTTTAGTAATATTCTCTCGGTTTAGTAATACTCTCTCAGTCTAGTAACACTCTCTCAGTTTAGAAATACTCTCTCAGTTTAGTAATACTCTCTCGGGTTAGTAATACTCTCTCAGTTTAGTAATACTCTCACAGTTTAGTAATATTCTCTCAGTTTAGTAATACTCTCAGGTTAGTAAAACTCTCTCGGTTTAGTAATACTCCCTCAGTTTAGTAATATTGTCTCAGTTTAGTAATACTCTCTCAGTTTAGTAATATTCTCTCGGTTTAGTAATACTCTCTCTGTCTAGTAACACTCTCTCAGTTTAGTAAAACTGTCTCAGTTTAGTAAAACTGTCTCAGTTTAGTTATATCCTCTCAGTTTAGTAATACTATCTCAGTCTAGCAACACTCTCTCAGTTTAGTAATACTCTCTCAGTTTAGTAATACTCTCTCAGTTGAGTAATAATCTCTCCGTTGAGTAATTTTCTCTCAGTTTAGTAATACTCTCTCAGTTTAGTAATATTCTCTCAGTTTAGTAATACTCTCTCAGTTTAGTAATATTCTCTCAGCATTCTCAGTTTAGTAATATTCTCTCAGTTTAGTAATACTCTCTCAGTTTAGTAATACTCTCTCGGGTTAGTAGTACTCTCTCAGTTTAGTAAAACTCTGTCAGTTTAGTAATACTCTCACCGTTTAGTAATATTCTCTCAGTTTAGTAATACTCTCTCAGTCTAGTAACACTCTCTCAGTCTAGTAACACTCTCTCAGTTGAGTAATATTCTCTCAGTTTAGTAACACTCTCTCAGTTTAGTAATACTCTCTCAGTCTAGTAACACTCTCTCAGTTGAGTAATATTCTCTCAGTTTAGTAACACTCTCTCAGTTTAGTAATACTCTCTCAGTTTAGTAATACTCTCTCAGTTGAGAAATATTCTCTCCATAGAGTAATAATCTCTCAGTTGAGTAATATTCTCACAGTTTAGTAATACTCTCTCAGTTTAGTAACACTCTCTCAGTTTAGTAATACTCTCTCAGTCTAGTAACACTCTCTCAGTTGAGTAATATTCTCTCAGTTTAGTAACACTCTCTCAGTTTAGTAATACTCTCTCAGTTTAGTAATACTCTCTCAGTTGAGAAATATTCTCTCCATAGAGTAATAATCTCTCAGTTGAGTAATATTCTCACAGTTTAGTAATACTCTCTCAGTTTAGTAATACTCTCTCAGTTTAGTAATACTATCTCAGTCTAGCAACACTCTCTCAGTTTAGTAATACTCTCTCAGTTTAGTAATACTCTCTTAGTTTAGTAACACTCTCTCAGTTGAGTAATAATCTCTCCGTTGAGTAATATTCTCTCAGTTTAGTAACACTCTCTCAGTTGAGTAATACTATCTCAGTCTAGTAACACTCTCTCAGTTTAGTAATACTCTCTCAGTTTAGTAATACTTTCTCGGGTTAGTAACACTCTCTCTCAGTTTAGTAGTACTCTCTCAGTTTAGTAATACTCTCACAGTTTAGTAATATTCTCTCAGTTTAGTAATACTCTCTCAGGTTAGTAATACTCTCTCGGTTTAGTAATACTCCCTCAGTTTAGTAATACTCTCTCAGTTTAGTAATATTCTCTCAGTTTAGTAATATTCTCTCAGCTCTCTCAGTTTAGTAATACTCTCTCAGGTTAGTAATATTCTCTCAGTTTAGTAATACTCTCTCAGTTTAGTAATACTCCCTCAGTTTAGTAATACTCTCTCAGTTTAGTAATATTCTCTCAGTTTAGTAATACTCTCTCAGTCTAGTAACACTCTCTCAGTTTAGAAATATTCTCTCAGTTGAGTAATACTATCTCAGTCTAGTAACACTCCCTCAGTTTAGTAATACTCTCTCAGTTTAGTAATACTCTCTCGGGTTAGTAATACTCTCTCAGTTTAGTAATACTCTCACAGTTTAGTAATATTCTCTCAGTTTAGTAATACTCTCTCAGGTTAGTAATACTCTTTTGGTTTAGTAATACTCTTTTGGTTTAGTAATACTTCCCCAGTTTAGTAATACTCTCTCAGTTTAGTAATATTCTCTCAGTTTAGTAATATTCCCTCAGCTCTCTCAGTTTAGTAATACTCTCTCAGTTTAGTAATATTCTCTCAGTTTAGTAAAACTCTCTTGGTTTAGTAATACTCCCTCAGTTTAGTAATACTCTCTCAGTTTAGTAATATATACTCAGTTTAGTAATACTCTCTCAGTTTAGTAATATTCTCTCAGTTTAGTAATACTCTCTCAGTTTAGTAATATTCTCTCAGCTCTCTCAGTTTAGTAATATTCTCTCAGTTTAGTAATATTCTCTCAGTTTAGTAATATTCTCTCAGTTTGGTAATACTCTCTCAGCTCTCTCAGTTTAGTAATACTCTCTCAGTTTAGTAACACTCTCTCAGTTTAGTAATACTCTCTCAGTCTAGTAACACTCTCTCCGTTGAGTAATATTCTATCAGTTTAGTAATACTCTCTCAGTTTAGTAATACTCTCTCAGTTTAGTAATACTCTCTCAATTTAGTAATATTCTCTCGGTTTAGTAATACTTTCTCAGTCTAGTAACACTCTCTCAGTTTAGTAATACTCTCTCAGTTTAGTAATATTCTCTCAGTTTAGTAAAACTCTCTTGGTTTAGTAATACTCCCTCAGTTTAGTAATACTCTCTCAGTTTAGTAATATATACTCAGTTTAGTAATACTCTCTCAGTTTAGTAATATTCTCTCAGTTTAGTAATACTCTCTCAGTTTAGTAATATTCTCTCAGCTCTCTCAGTTTAGTAATATTCTCTCAGTTTAGTAATACTCTCTCAGTTTAGTAATATTCTCTCAGCATTCTCAGTTTAGTAATATTCTCTCAGTTTAGTAATACTCTCTCAGTTTAGTAATACTCTCTCGGGTTAGTAGTACTCTCTCAGTTTAGTAAAACTCTGTCAGTTTAGTAATACTCTCACCGTTTAGTAATATTCTCTCAGTTTAGTAATACTCTCTCAGTCTAGTAACACTCTCTCAGTCTAGTAACACTCTCTCAGTTTAGTAATACTCTCTCAGTCTAGTAACACTCTCTCAGTTGAGTAATATTCTCTCAGTTTAGTAACACGCTCTCAGTTTAGTAATACTCTCTCAGTTTAGTAATACTCTCTCAGTTGAGAAATATTCTCTCCATAGAGTAATAATCTCTCAGTTGAGTAATATTCTCACAGTTTAGTAATACTCTCTCAGTTTAGTAACACTCTCTCAGTTTAGTAATACTCTCTCAGTCTAGTAACACTCTCTCAGTTGAGTAATATTCTCTCAGTTTAGTAACACTCTCTCAGTTTAGTAATACTCTCTCAGTTTAGTAATACTCTCTCAGTTGAGAAATATTCTCTCCATAGAGTAATAATCTCTCAGTTGAGTAATATTCTCACAGTTTAGTAATACTCTCTCAGTTTAGTAATATTCTCTCAGTTTAGTAATACTATCTCAGTCTAGCAACACTCTCTCAGTTTAGTAATACTCTCTCAGTTTAGTAATACTCTCTTAGTTTAGTAACACTCTCTCAGTTGAGTAATAATCTCTCCGTTGAGTAATATTCTCTCAGTTTATTAACACTCTCTCAGTTGAGTAATACTATCTCAGTCTAGTAACACTCTCTCAGTTTAGTAATACTCTCTCAGTTTAGTAATACTCTCTCGGGTTAGTAATACTCTCTCAGTTTAGTAATACTCTCACCGTTTAGTAATATTCTCTCAGTTTAGTAATACTCTCTCAGTTTAGTAATACTCTCTCAGTTGAGTAATACTATCTCAGTCTAGTAACACTCTCTCTCAGTTTAGTAGTACTCTCTCAGTTTAGTAATACTCTCACAGTTTAGTAATATTCTCTCAGTTTAGTAATACTCTCTCAGGTTAGTAATACTCTCTCGGTTTAGTAATACTCCCTCAGTTTAGTAATACTCTCTCAGTTTAGTAATATTCTCTCAGTTTAGTAATATTCTCTCAGCTCTCTCAGTTTAGTAATACTCTCTCAGGTTAGTAATATTCTCTCAGTTTAGTAATACTCTCTCAGTTTAGTAATACTCTCTCAGTTTAGTAATACTCTCTCCGTTTAGTAATATTCTCTCAGTTTAGTAATACTCTCTCAGTTTAGTAATACTCTCTCAGTTTAGTAATACTCTCTCAGTCTAGTAACACTCTCTCAGTTTAGTAACACTCTCTCAGTTTAGTAATACTCTCTCAGTTTAGTAATATTCTCTCAGTTTGGTAATATTCTCTCAGCTTTCTCAGTTTAGTAATACTCTCTCAGTTTAGTAACATTCTCTCAGTTTAGTAATACTCTCTCAGTTTAGTAATACTCTCTCAGTTTAGTAATACTCTCTCAGTTTAGTAACACTCTCTCAGTTTAGTAATACTCTCTCAGTTTAGTAATACACTCTCAGTTGAGAAATATTCTCTCCATAGAGTAATAATCTCTCAGTTGAGTAATACTCTCTCAGTTTAGTAATACTCTCTCAGTTTAGTAATATTCTCTCAGTTTAGTAATATTCTCTCAGCTTTCTCAGTTTAGTAATCCTCTCTCAGTTTAGTCATATTCTCTCAGTTTAGTAATACTCTCTCGGTTTAGTAATACTCCCTCAGTTTAGTAATACTCTCTCAGTTTAGTAATATTCGCTCAGTTTAGTAATATTCTCTCAGCTCTCTCAGTTTAGTAATACTATCTCAGTCTAGTAGCACTCTCTCAGTTTAGTAATACTCTCTCAGTTTAGTAATACTCTCTTAGTTTAGTAATACTCTCTCAGTTGAGTAATATTCTCTCAGTTTAGTAACACTCTCTCAGTTTAGTAATACTCTCTCAGTTTAGTAATACTCTCTCAGTTGAGAAATATTCTCTCCATAGAGTAATAATCTCTCAGTTGAGTAATACTCTCTCAGTTTCGTAATATTCTCTCAGTTTAGTAATACTCTCTCAGTTTAGTAAGACTCTCTCAGTTTAGTAATATTCTCTCAGTTTAGTAATACTCTCTCAGTCTAGTAACACTCTCTCAGTTTAGTAATACTCTCTCAGTTTAGTAATACTCTCTCGGTATAGTAATACTCCCTCAGTTTAGTAAGACTCTCTCAGTTTAGTAATATTCTCTCGGTTTAGTAATACTCTCTCAGTTTAGTAACACTCTCTCAGTTTAGAAATACTCTCTCAGTTTAGTAATACTCTCTCGGGTTAGTAATACTCTCTCAGTTTAGTAATACTCTCACAGTTTAGTAATATTCTCTCAGTTTAGTAATACTCTCAGGTTAGTAAAACTCTCTCGGTTTAGTAATACTCCCTCAGTTTAGTAATATTGTCTCAGTTTAGTAATACTCTCTCAGTTTAGTAATATTCTCTCGGTTTAGTAATACTCTCTCTGTCTAGTAACACTCTCTCAGTTTAGTAAAACTGTCTCAGTTTAGTAAAACTGTCTCAGTTTAGTTATATCCTCTCAGTTTAGTAATACTATCTCAGTCTAGCAACACTCTCTCAGTTTAGTAATACTCTCTCAGTTTAGTAATACTCTCTCAGTTGAGTAATAATCTCTCCGTTGAGTAATTTTCTCTCAGTTTAGTAATACTCTCTCAGTTTAGTAATATTCTCTCAGTTTAGTAATACTCTCTCAGTTTAGTAATATTCTCTCAGCATTCTCAGTTTAGTAATATTCTCTCAGTTTAGTAATACTCTCTCGGGTTAGTAGTACTCTCTCAGTTTAGTAAAACTCTGTCAGTTTAGTAATACTCTCACCGTTTAGTAATATTCTCTCAGTTTAGTAATACTCTCTCAGTCTAGTAACACTCTCTCAGTCTAGTAACACTCTCTCAGTTGAGTAATATTCTCTCAGTTTAGTAACACTCTCTCAGTTTAGTAATACTCTCTCAGTCTAGTAACACTCTCTCAGTTGAGTAATATTCTCTCAGTTTAGTAACACTCTCTCAGTTTAGTAATACTCTCTCAGTTTAGTAATACTCTCTCAGTTGAGAAATATTCTCTCCATAGAGTAATAATCTCTCAGTTGAGTAATATTCTCACAGTTTAGTAATACTCTCTAAGTTTAGTAACACTCTCTCAGTTTAGTAATACTCTCTCAGTCTAGTAACACTCTCTCAGTTGAGTAATATTCTCTCAGTTTAGTAACACTCTCTCAGTTTAGTAATACTCTCTCAGTTTAGTAATACTCTCTCAGTTGAGAAATATTCTCTCCATAGAGTAATAATCTCTCAGTTGAGTAATATTCTCACAGTTTAGTAATACTCTCTCAGTTTAGTAACACTCTCTCAGTTTAGTAATACTCTCTCAGTCTAGTAACACTCTCTCAGTTTAGTAATACTCTCTCGGTTTAGTAATACTCCCTCAGTTTAGTAATACTCTCTCAGTTTAGTAATATTCGCTCAGTTTAGTAATATTCTCTCAGCTCTCTTAGTTTAGTAATACTCTCTCAGTTTAGTAATATTCTCTCAGTTTAGTAATACTCTCTCAGATTAGTAATACTCTCTCAGTTTAGTAATATTCTCTCAGTTTAGTAATATTCTCTCAGTTTGGTAATTCTCTCTCAGCTCTCTCAGTTTAGTAATACTCTCTCAGTTTAGTAACACTCTCTCAGTTTAGTAATACTCTCTCAGTCTAGTAACACTCTCTCAGTTGAGTAATATTCTCTCAGTTTAGTAACACTCTCTCAGTTTAGTAATACTCTCTCAGTTTAGTAATACTCTCTCAGTTGAGAAATATTCTCTCCATAGAGTAATAATCTCTCAGTTGAGTAATATTCTCACAGTTTAGTAATACTCTCTCAGTTTAGTAATACTCTCTCAGTTTAGTAATACTATCTCAGTCTAGCAACACTCTCTCAGTTTAGAAATACTCTCTCAGTTTAGTAATACTCTCTTAGTTTAGTAACACTCTCTCAGTTGAGTAATAATCTCTCCGTTGAGTAATATTCTCTCAGTTTAGTAACACTCTCTCAGTTGAGTAATACTATCTCAGTCTAGTAACACTCTCTCAGTTTAGTAATACTCTCTCAGTTTAGTAATACTCTCTCGGGTTAGTAATACTCTCTCAGTTTAGTAATACTCTCACCGTTTAGTAATATTCTCTCAGTTTAGTAATACTCTCTCAGTTTAGTAATACTCTCTCAGTTGAGTAATACTATCTCAGTCTAATAACACTCTCTCAGTTTAGTAATACTCTCTCAGTTTAGTAATACTCTCTCGGGTTAGTAATACTCTCTCAGTTTAGTAATACTCTCACAGTTTAGTAATATTCTCTCAGTTTAGTAATACTCTCTCAGGTTAGTAATACTCTCTCGGTTTAGTAATACTCCCTCAGTTTAGTAATACTCTCTCAGTTTAGTAATATTCTCTCAGTTTAGTAATATTCTCTCAGCTCTCTCAGTTTAGTAATACTCTCTCAGTTTAGTAATATTCTCTCAGTTTAGTAATACTCTCTCGGTTTAGTAATACTCCCTCAGTTTAGTAATACTCTCTCGGTTTAGTAACACTCTCTCAGTTTAATAATACTCTCTCAGTCTAGTAACACTCTCTCAGTGTAGTAACACTCTCTCAGTTTAGTAATACTCTCTCAGTTTAGTAATATTCTCTCAGTTTAGTAATATTCTCTCAGCTCTCTCAGTTTAGTTATACTCTCTCAGTTTAGTAATATTCTCTCAGTTTAGTAATACTCTCTCAGTCTAGTAACACTCTCTCAGTTTAGTAATGCTCTCTCAGTTGAGTAATACTATCTCAGTCTAGTAACACTCTCTCAGTTTAGTAATATTCTCTCAGTTTAGTAATACTCTCTCGGTTTAGTAATATTCCCCAGTTTAGTAATACTCTCTCAGTTTAGTAATATTCTCTCAGTTTAGTAATACTCTCTCAGTTTAGTTATATCCTCTCAGTTTAGTAATACTATCTCAGTCTAGCAACACTCTCTCAGTTTAGTAATACTCTCTCGGTTTAGTAATATTCCCCAGTTTAGTAATACTCTCTCGGTTTAGTAATATTCCCCAGTTTAGTAATACTCTCTCAGTTTAGTAATATTCTCTCAGTTTAGTAATACTCTCTCAGTTTAGTTATATCCTCTCAGTTTAGTAATACTATCTCAGTCTAGCAACACTCTCTCAGTTTAGTAATACTCTCTCAGTTTAGTAATATTCTCTCAGTTTAGTAATACTCTCTCAGTTTAGTAATATTCTCTCAGCTCTCTCAGTTTAGTAATATTCTCTCAGTTTAGTAATACTCTCTCAGTTTAGTAATACTCTCTCGGGTTAGTAGTACTTTCTCAGTTTAGTAAAACTCTATCAGTTTAGTAATACTCTCTCAGTTTAGTAATACTCTCTCAGTTTAGTAATATTCTCTCAGTTTAGTAATATTCTCTCAGCTTTCTCAGTTTAGTAATACTCTCTCAGTTTAGTAACATTCTCTCAGTTTAGTAATACTCTCTCAGTTTAGTAATACTCCCTCAGTTTAGTAATACTCTCTCAGTTTAGTAATATTCACTCAGTTTAGTAATACTCTCTCAGTTTAGTAATACTCTCTCAGTTTAGTAATACTCTCTCAGTTTAGTAATACTCTCTCAGTTTAGTAATATTCTCTCAGTTTAGTAATATTCTCTCAGCTTTCTCAGTTTAGTAATACTCTCTCAGTTTAGTAACATTCTCTCAGTTTAGTAATACTCTCTCGGTTTAGTAATACTCCCTCAGTTTAGTAATACTCTCTCAGTTTAGTAATATTCGCTCAGTTTAGTAATATTCTCTCAGCTCTCTTAGTTTAGTAATACTCTCTCAGTTTAGTAATATTCTCTCAGTTTAGTAATACTCTCTCAGATTAGTAATACTCTCTCAGTTTAGTAATATTCTCTCAGTTTAGTAATATTCTCTCAGTTTGGTAATACTCTCTCAGCTCTCTCAGTTTAGTAATACTCTCTCAGTTTAGTAACACGCTCTCAGTTTAGTAATACTCTCTCAGTTTAGTTATATCCTCTCAGTTTAGTAATACTATCTCAGTCTAGCAACACTCTCTCAGTTTAGTAATACTCTCTCGGTTTAGTAATATTCCCCAGTTTAGTAATACTCTCTCGGTTTAGTAATATTCCCCAGTTTAGTAATACTCTCTCAGTTTAGTAATATTCTCTCAGTTTAGTAATACTCTCTCAGTTTAGTTATATCCTCTCAGTTTAGTAATACTATCTCAGTCTAGCAACACTCTCTCAGTTTAGTAATACTCTCTCAGTTTAGTAATATTCTCTCAGTTTAGTAATACTCTCTCAGTTTAGTAATATTCTCTCAGCTCTCTCAGTTTAGTAATATTCTCTCAGTTTAGTAATACTCTCTCAGTTTAGTAATACTCTCTCGGGTTAGTAGTACTTTCTCAGTTTAGTAAAACTCTATCAGTTTAGTTATACTCTCTCAGTTTAGTAATACTCTCTCAGTTTAGTAATATTCTCTCAGTTTAGTAATATTCTCTCAGCTTTCTCAGTTTAGTAATACTCTCTCAGTTTAGTAACACTCTCTCAGTTTAGTAATACTCTCTCGGTTTAGTAATACTCCCTCAGTTTAGTAATACTCTCTCAGTTTAGTAATATTCACTCAGTTTAGTAACACTCTCTCAGTTTAGTAATACTCTCTCAGTTTAGTAACACTCTCTCAGTTTAGTAATACTCTCTCAGTTTAGTAATATTCTCTCAGTTTAGTAATATTCTCTCAGCTTTCTCAGTTTAGTAATACTCTCTCAGTTTAGTAACATTCTCTCAGTTTAGTAATACTCTCTCGGTTTAGTAATACTCCCTCAGTTTAGTAATACTCTCTCAGTTTAGTAATATTCGCTCAGTTTAGTAATATTCTCTCATCTCTCTTAGTTTAGTAATACTCTCTCAGTTTAGTAATATTCTCTCAGTTTAGTAATACTCTCTCAGATTAGTAATACTCTCTCAGTTTAGTAATATTCTCTCAGTTTAATAATATTCTCTCAGTTTGGTAATTCTCTCTCAGCTCTCTCAGTTTAGTAATACTCTCTCAGTTTAGTAACACTCTCTCAGTTTAGTAATACTCTCTCAGTCTAGTAACACTCTCTCAGTTGAGTAATATTCTCTCAGTTTAGTAACACTCTCTCAGTTTAGTAATACTCTCTCAGTTTAGTAATACTCTCTCAGTTGAGAAATATTCTCTCCATAGAGTAATAATCTCTCAGTTGAGTAATATTCTCACAGTTTAGTAATACTCTCTCAGTTTAGTAATACTCTCTCAGTTTAGTAATACTCTCTCAGTTTAGTAATATTCTCTCAGCTCTCTCAGTTTAGTAATATTCTCTCAGTTTAGTAATACTCTCTCAGTTTAGTAATATTCTCTCAGCATTCTCAGTTTAGTAATATTCTCTCAGTTTAGTAATACTCTCTCAGTTTAGTAATACTCTCTCGGGTTAGTAGTACTCTCTCAGTTTAGTAAAACTCTGTCAGTTTAGTAATACTCTCACCGTTTAGTAATATTCTCTCAGTTTAGTAATACTCTCTCAGTCTAGTAACACTCTCTCAGTCTAGTAACACTCTCTCAGTTGAGTAATATTCTCTCAGTTTAGTAACACTCTCTCAGTTTAGTAATACTCTCTCAGTCTAGTAACACTCTCTCAGTTGAGTAATATTCTCTCAGTTTAGTAACACTCTCTCAGTTTAGTAATACTCTCTCAGTTTAGTAATACTCTCTCAGTTGAGAAATATTCTCTCCATAGAGTAATAATCTCTCAGTTGAGTAATATTCTCACAGTTTAGTAATACTCTCTCAGTTTAGTAACACTCTCTCAGTTTAGTAATACTCTCTCAGTCTAGTAACACTCTCTCAGTTGAGTAATATTCTCTCAGTTTAGTAACACTCTCTCAGTTTAGTAATACTCTCTCAGTTTAGTAATACTCTCTCAGTTGAGAAATATTCTCTCCATAGAGTAATAATCTCTCAGTTGAGTAATATTCTCACAGTTTAGTAATACTCTCTCAGTTTAGTAATACTCTCTCAGTTTAGTAATACTATCTCAGTCTAGCAACACTCTCTCAGTTTAGGAATACTCTCTCAGTTTAGTAATACTCTCTCAGTTTAGTAACACTCTCTCAGTTGAGTAATAATCTCTCCGTTGAGTAATATTCTCTCAGTTTAGTAACACTCTCTCAGTTGAGTAATACTATCTCAGTCTAGTAACACTCTCTCAGTTTAGTAATACTCTCTCAGTTTAGTAATACTCTCTCGGGTTAGTAATACTCTCTCAGTTTAGTAATACTCTCACCGTTTAGTAATATTCTCTCAGTTTAGTAATACTCTCTCAGTTTAGTAATACTCTCTCAGTTGAGTAATACTATCTCAGTCTAGTAACACTCTCTCTCAGTTTAGTAATACTCTCTCAGTTTAGTAATACTCTCACAGTTTAGTAATATTCTCTCAGTTTAGTAATACTCTCTCAGGTTAGTAATACTCTCTCGGTTTAGTAATACTCCCTCAGTTTAGTAATACTCTCTCAGTTTAGTAATATTCTCTCAGTTTAGTAATATTCTCTCAGCTCTCTCAGTTTAGTAATACTCTCTCAGGTTAGTAATATTCTCTCAGTTTAGTAATACTCTCTCAGTTTAGTAATACTCCCTCAGTTTAGTAATACTCTCTCAGTTTAGTAATATTCTCTCAGTTTAGTAATACTCTCTCAGTCTAGTAACACTCTCTCAGTTTAGAAATACTCTCTCAGTTGAGTAATACTATCTCAGTCTAGTAACACTCCCTCAGTTTAGTAATACTCTCTCAGTTTAGTAATACTCTCTCGGGTTAGTAATACTCTCTCAGTTTAGTAATACTCTCACAGTTTAGTAATATTCTCTCAGTTTAGTAATACTCTCTCAGGTTAGTAATACTCTTTTGGTTTAGTAATACTCTTTTGGTTTAGTAATACTTCCCCAGTTTAGTAATACTCTCTCAGTTTAGTAATATTCTCTCAGTTTAGTAATATTCCCTCAGCTCTCTCAGTTTAGTAATACTCTCTCAGTTTAGTAATATTCTCTCAGTTTAGTAAAACTCTCTTGGTTTAGTAATACTCCCTCAGTTTAGTAATACTCTCTCAGTTTAGTAATATATACTCAGTTTAGTAATACTCTCTCAGTTTAGTAATATTCTCTCAGTTTAGTAATACTCTCTCAGTTTAGTAATATTCTCTCAGCTCTCTCAGTTTAGTAATATTCTCTCAGTTTAGTAATATTCTCTCAGTTTAGTAATATTCTCTCAGTTTGGTAATACTCTCTCAGCTCTCTCAGTTTAGTAATACTCTCTCAGTTTAGTAACACTCTCTCAGTTTAGTAATACTCTCTCAGTCTAGTAACACTCTCTCCGTTGAGTAATATTCTATCAGTTTAGTAATACTCTCTCAGTTGAGTAATACTCTCTCAGTTTAGTAATACTCTCTCAGTTTAGTAATACTCTCTCAGTTGAGTAATACTATCTCAGTCTAGTAGCACTCTCTCAGTTTAGTAATACTCTCTCAGTTTAGTAATACTCTCTCAATTTAGTAATATTCTCTCGGTTTAGTAATACTTTCTCAGTCTAGTAACACTCTCTCAGTTTAGTAATACTCTCTCAGTTTAGTAATATTCTCTCAGTTTAGTAAAACTCTCTTGGTTTAGTAATACTCCCTCAGTTTAGTAATACTCTCTCAGTTTAGTAATATATACTCAGTTTAGTAATACTCTCTCAGTTTAGTAATATTCTCTCAGTTTAGTAATACTCTCTCAGTTTAGTAATATTCTCTCAGCTCTCTCAGTTTAGTAATATTCTCTCAGTTTAGTAATATTCTCTCAGTTTAGTAATATTCTCTCAGTTTGGTAATACTCTCTCAGCTCTCTCAGTTTAGTAATACTCTCTCAGTTTAGTAACACTCTCTCAGTTTAGTAATACTCTCTCAGTCTAGTAACACTCTCTCCGTTGAGTAATATTCTATCAGTTTAGTAATACTCTCTCAGTTGAGTAATACTCTCTCAGTTTAGTAATACTCTCTCAGTTTAGTAATACTCTCTCAGTTGAGTAATACTATCTCAGTCTAGTAGCACTCTCTCAGTTTAGTAATACTCTCTCAGTTTAGTAATACTCTCTCAATTTAGTAATATTCTCTCGGTTTAGTAATACTTTCTCAGTCTAGTAACACTCTCTCAGTTTAGTAATACTCTCTCAGTTTAGTAATACTCTCTCAGTTTAGTAATACTCCCTCGGTTTAGTAATACTCCCTCAGTTTAGTAATATTCTCTCGGTTTAGTAATACTCTCTCAGTCTAGTAACACTCTCTCAGTTTAGTAATACTCTCTCAGTTTAGTAATACTCTCTCGGGTTAGTAATACTCTCTCAGTTTAGTAATACTCTCACAGTTTAGTAATATTCTCTCAGTTTAGTAATACTCTCTCAGGTTAGTAAAACTCTCTCGGTTTAGTAATACTCCCTCAGTTTAGTAATATTGTCTCAGTTTAGTAATACTCGCTCAGTTTAGTAATATTCTCTCGGTTTAGTAATACTCTCTCTGTCTAGTAACACTCTCTCAGTTTAGTAAAACTTTCTCAGTTTAGTAAAACTGTCTCAGTTTAGTTATATCCTCTCAGTTTAGTAATACTATCTCAGTCTAGCAACACTCTCTCAAATTAGTAATACTCTCTCAGTTTAGTAATACTCTCTCAGTTGAGTAATAATCTCTCCGTTGAGTAATTTTCTCTCAGTTTAGTAATACTCTCTCAGTTTAGTAATATTCTCTCAGTTTAGTAATACTCTCTCAGTTTAGTAATATTCTCTCAGCATTCTCAGTTTAGTAATATTCTCTCAGTTTAGTAATACTCTCTCAGTTTAGTAATACTCTCTCGGGTTAGTAGTACTCTCTCAGTTTAGTAAAACTCTGTCAGTTTAGTAATACTCTCTCAGTCTTGTAATACTCTCTCAGCTCTCTCAGTTTAGTAATACTCTCTCAGTTTAGTAACACTCTCTCAGTTTAGTAATACTCTCTCAGTCTAGTAACACTCTCTCAGTGTAGTAACACTCTCTCAGTTTAGTAATAATCTCTCAGTTTAGTAATATTCTCTCAGTTTAGTAATATTCTCTCAGCTCTCTCAGTTTAGTTATACTCTCTCAGTTTAGTAATATTCTCTCAGTTTAGTAATACTCTCTCAGTCTAGTAACACTCTCTCAGTTTAGTAATACTCTCTCAGTTGAGTAATACTATCTCAGTCTAGTAACACTCTCTCAGTTTAGTAATATTCTCTCAGTTTAGTAATACTCTCTCGGTTTAGTAATATTCCACAGTTTAGTAATACTCTCTCAGTTTAGTAATATTCTCTCTGTTTAGTAATACTCTCTCAGTTTAGTTATATCCTCTCAGTTTAGTAATACTATCTCAGTCTAGCAACACTCTCTCAGTTTAGTAATACTCTCTCAGTTTAGTAATACTCTCTCAGTTGAGTAATAATCTCTCCGTTGAGTAATTTTCTCTCAGTTTAGTAACACTCTCTCAGTTTAGTAATACTCTCTCAGTTTAGTAATATTCTCTCAGTTTAGTAATACTCTCTCAGTTTAGTAATATTCTCTCAGCTCTCTCAGTTTAGTAATATTCTCTCAGTTTAGTAATACTCTCTCAGTTTAGTAATACTCACTCGGGTTAGTAGTACTTTCTCAGTTTAGTAAAACTCTATCAGTTTAGTAATACTCTCTCAGTCTTGTAATACTCTCTCAGCTCTCTCAGTTTAGTAATACTCTCTCAGTTTAGTAACACTCTCTCAGTTTAGTAATACTCTCTCAGTTTAGTAATATTCTCTCAGTTTAGTAATATTCTCTCAGCTTTCTCAGTTTAGTAATACTCTCTCAGTTTAGTAACATTCTCTCAGTTTAGTAATACTCTCTCGGTTTAGTAATACTCCCTCAGTTTAGTAATACTCTCTCAGTTTAGTAATATTCGCTCAGTTTAGTAATATTCTCTCAGCTCTCTCAGTTTAGTAATACTCTCTCAGTTTAGTAATATTCTCTCAGTTTAGTAATATCTCTCAGTTTAGTAATACTCTCTCAGTTTAGTAATATTCTCTCAGTTTAGTAATATTCTCTCAGTTTGGTAATTCTCTCTCAGCTCTCTCAGTTTAGTAATACTCTCTCAGTTTAGTAACACTCTCTCAGTTTAGTAATACTCTCTCAGTCTAGTAACACTCTCTCAGTTGAGTAATATTCTCTCAGTTTAGTAACACTCTCTCAGTTTAGTAATACTCTCTCAGTTTAGTAATACTCTCTCAGTTGAGAAATATTCTCTCCATAGAGTAATAATCTCTCAGTTGAGTAATATTCTCACAGTTTAGTAATACTCTCTCAGTTTAGTAATACTCTCTCAGTTTAGTAATACTCTCTCAGTTGAGAAATATTCTCTCCATAGAGTAATAATCTCTCAGTTGAGTAATATTCTCACAGTTTAGTAATACTCTCTCAGTTTAGTAATACTCTCTCAGTTTAGTAATACTATCTCAGTCTAGCAACACTCTCTCAGTTTAGAAATACTCTCTCAGTTTAGTAATACTCTCTTAGTTTAGTAACACTCTCTCAGTTGAGTAATAATCTCTCCGTTGAGTAATATTCTCTCAGTTTAGTAACACTCCCTCAGTTGAGTAATACTATCTCAGTCTAGTAACACTCTCTCAGTTTAGTAATACTCTCTCAGTTTAGTAATACTCTCTCGGGTTAGTAATACTCTCTCAGTTTAGTAATACTCTCACCGTTTAGTAATATTCTCTCAGTTTAGTAATACTCTCTCAGTTTAGTAATACTCTCTCAGTTGAGTAATACTATCTCAGTCTAATAACACTCTCTCAGTTTAGTAATACTCTCTCAGTTTAGTAATACTCTCTCGGGTTAGTAATACTCTCTCAGTTTAGTAATACTCTCACAGTTTAGTAATATTCTCTCAGTTTAGTAATACTCTCTCAGGTTAGTAATACTCTCTCGGTTTAGTAATACTCCCTCAGTTTAGTAATACTCTCTCAGTTTAGTAATATTCTCTCAGTTTAGTAATATTCTCTCAGCTCTCTCAGTTTAGTAATACTCTCTCAGTTTAGTAATATTCTCTCAGTTTAGTAATACTCTCTCGGTTTAGTAATACTCCCTCAGTTTAGTAATACTCTCTCAGTTTAGTAACACTCTCTCAGTTTAATAATACTCTCTCAGTCTAGTAACACTCTCTCAGTGTAGTAACACTCTCTCAGTTTAGTAATACTCTCTCAGTTTAGTAATATTCTCTCAGTTTAGTAATATTCTCTCAGCTCTCTCAGTTTAGTTATACTCTCTCAGTTTAGTAATATTCTCTCAGTTTAGTAATACTCTCTCAGTCTAGTAACACTCTCTCAGTTTAGTAATGCTCTCTCAGTTGAGTAATACTATCTCAGTCTAGTAACACTCTCTCAGTTTAGTAATATTCTCTCAGTTTAGTAATACTCTCTCGGTTTAGTAATATTCCCCAGTTTAGTAATACTCTCTCAGTTTAGTAATATTCTCTCAGTTTAGTAATACTCTCTCAGTTTAGTTATATCCTCTCAGTTTAGTAATACTATCTCAGTCTAGCAACACTCTCTCAGTTTAGTAATACTCTCTCGGTTTAGTAATATTCCCCAGTTTAGTAATACTCTCTCGGTTTAGTAATATTCCCCAGTTTAGTAATACTCTCTCAGTTTAGTAATATTCTCTCAGTTTAGTAATACTCTCTCAGTTTAGTTATATCCTCTCAGTTTAGTAATACTATCTCAGTCTAGCAACACTCTCTCAGTTTAGTAATACTCTCTCAGTTTAGTAATATTCTCTCAGTTTAGTAATACTCTCTCAGTTTAGTAATATTCTCTCAGCTCTCTCAGTTTAGTAATATTCTCTCAGTTTAGTAATACTCTCTCAGTTTAGTAATACTCTCTCGGGTTAGTAGTACTTTCTCAGTTTAGTAAAACTCTATCAGTTTAGTAATACTCTCTCAGTCTTGTAATATTCTCTCAGCTCTCTCAGTTTAGTAATACTCTCTCAGTTTAGTAACACTCTCTCAGTTTAGTAATACTCTCTCAGTTTAGTAATATTCTCTCAGTTTAGTAATATTCTCTCAGCTTTCTCAGTTTAGTAATACTCTCTCAGTTTAGTAACATTCTCTCAGTTTAGTAATATTCCCTCAGCTCTCTCAGTTTAGTAATACTCTCTCAGTTTAGTAATATTCTCTCAGTTTAGTAAAACTCTCTTGGTTTAGTAATACTCCCTCAGTTTAGTAATACTCTCTCAGTTTAGTAATATATACTCAGTTTAGTAATACTCTCTCAGTTTAGTAATATTCTCTCAGTTTAGTAATACTCTCTCAGTTTAGTAATATTCTCTCAGCTCTCTCAGTTTAGTAATATTCTCTCAGTTTAGTAATATTCTCTCAGTTTAGTAATATTCTCTCAGTTTGGTAATACTCTCTCAGCTCTCTCAGTTTAGTAATACTCTCTCAGTTTAGTAACACTCTCTCAGTTTAGTAATACTCTCTCAGTCTAGTAACACTCTCTCCGTTGAGTAATATTCTATCAGTTTAGTAATACTCTCTCAGTTGAGTAATACTCTCTCAGTTTAGTAATACTCTCTCAGTTTAGTAATACTCTCTCAGTTGAGTAATACTATCTCAGTCTAGTAGCACTCTCTCAGTTTAGTAATACTCTCTCAGTTTAGTAATACTCTCTCAATTTAGTAATATTCTCTCGGTTTAGTAATACTTTCTCAGTCTAGTAACACTCTCTCAGTTTAGTAATACTCTCTCAGTTTAGTAATATTCTCTCAGTTTAGTAAAACTCTCTTGGTTTAGTAATACTCCCTCAGTTTAGTAATACTCTCTCAGTTTAGTAATATATACTCAGTTTAGTAATACTCTCTCAGTTTAGTAATATTCTCTCAGTTTAGTAATACTCTCTCAGTTTAGTAATATTCTCTCAGCTCTCTCAGTTTAGTAATATTCTCTCAGTTTAGTAATATTCTCTCAGTTTAGTAATATTCTCTCAGTTTGGTAATACTCTCTCAGCTCTCTCAGTTTAGTAATACTCTCTCAGTTTAGTAACACTCTCTCAGTTTAGTAATACTCTCTCAGTCTAGTAACACTCTCTCCGTTGAGTAATATTCTATCAGTTTAGTAATACTCTCTCAGTTGAGTAATACTCTCTCAGTTTAGTAATACTCTCTCAGTCTAGTAACACTCTCTCAGTTGAGTAATATTCTCTCAGTTTAGTAACACTCTCTCAGTTTAGTAATACTCTCTCAGTTTAGTAATACTCTCTCAATTTAGTAATATTCTCTCAGTTTAGTAATACTTTCTCAGTCTAGTAACACTCTCTCAGTTTAGTAATACTCTCTCAGTTTAGTAATACTCTCTCAGTTTAGTAATACTCCCTCGGTTTAGTAATACTCCCTCAGTTTAGTAATATTCTCTCGGTTTAGTAATACTCTCTCAGTCTAGTAACACTCTCTCAGTTTAGTAATACTCTCTCAGTTTAGTAATACTCTCTCGGGTTAGTAATACTCTCTCAGTTTAGTAATACTCTCACAGTTTAGTAATATTCTCTCAGTTTAGTAATACTCTCTCAGGTTAGTAAAACTCTCTCGGTTTAGTAATACTCCCTCAGTTTAGTAATATTGTCTCAGTTTAGTAATACTCTCTCAGTTTAGTAATATTCTCTCAGTTTAGTAATACTCTCTCAGTCTAGTAACACTCTCTCAGTTTAGTAAAACTTTCTCAGTTTAGTAAAACTGTCTCAGTTTAGTTATATCCTCTCAGTTTAGTAATACTATCTCAGTCTAGCAACACTCTCTCAGTTTAGTAATACTCTCTCAGTTTAGTAATACTCTCTCAGTTGAGTAATAATCTCTCCGTTTAGTAATACTCTCTCAGTTTAGTAATACTCTCTCAGTTTAGTAATATTCTCTCAGTTTAGTAAGACTCTCTCAGTTTAGTAATATTCTCTCAGCATTCTCAGTTTAGTAATACTCTCTCAGTTTAGTAATACTCTCTCAGTTTAGTAATACTCTCTCAGTTTAGTAATACTCTCTCAGTTTAGTAATACTCTCTCAGTTTAGTAATACTCTCTCAGTATTGTAATACTCTCTCAGCTCTCTCAGTTTAGTAATACTCTCTCAGTTTAGTAACACTCTCTCAGTTTAGTAATACTCTCTCAGTCTAGTAACACTCTCTCAGTGTAGTAACACTCTCTCAGTTTAGTAATAATCTCTCAGTTTAGTAATATTCTCTCAGTTTAGTAATATTCTCTCAGCTCTCTCAGTTTAGTTATACTCTCTCAGTTTAGTAATATTCTCTCAGTTTAGTAATACTCTCTCAGTCTAGTAACACTCTCTCAGTTTAGTAATACTCTCTCAGTTGAGTAATACTATCTCAGTCTAGTAACACTCTCTCAGTTTAGTAATATTCTCTCAGTTTAGTAATACTCTCTCGGTTTAGTAATATTCCACAGTTTAGTAATACTCTCTCAGTTTAGTAATATTCTCTCTGTTTAGTAATACTCTCTCAGTTTAGTTATATCCTCTCAGTTTAGTAATACTATCTCAGTCTAGCAACACTCTCTCAGTTTAGTAATACTCTCTCAGTTTAGTAATACTCTCTCAGTTGAGTAATAATCTCTCCGTTGAGTAATTTTCTCTCAGTTTAGTAACACTCTCTCAGTTTAGTAATACTCTCTCAGTTTAGTAATATTCTCTCAGTTTAGTAATACTCTCTCAGTTTAGTAATATTCTCTCAGTTTAGTAATATTCTCTCAGTTTAGTAATATTCTCTCAGTTTAGTAATACTCACTCGGGTTAGTAGTACTTTCTCAGTTTAGTAAAACTCTATCAGTTTAGTAATACTCTCTCAGTCTTGTAATACTCTCTCAGCTCTCTCAGTTTAGTAATACTCTCTCAGTTTAGTAACACTCTCTCAGTTTAGTAATACTCTCTCAGTTTAGTAATATTCTCTCAGTTTAGTAATATTCTCTCAGCTTTCTCAGTTTAGTAATACTCTCTCAGTTTAGTAACATTCTCTCAGTTTAGTAATACTCTCTCGGTTTAGTAATACTCCCTCAGTTTAGTAATACTCTCTCAGTTTAGTAATATTCGCTCAGTTTAGTAATATTCTCTCAGCTCTCTTAGTTTAGTAATACTCTCTCAGTTTAGTAATATTCTCTCAGTTTAGTAATACTCTCTCAGATTAGTAATACTCTCTCAGTTTAGTAATATTCTCTCAGTTTAGTAATATTCTCTCAGTTTGGTAATTCTCTCTCAGCTCTCTCAGTTTAGTAATACTCTCTCAGTTTAGTAACACTCTCTCAGTTTAGTAATACTCTCTCAGTCTAGTAACACTCTCTCAGTTGAGTAATATTCTCTCAGTTTAGTAACACTCTCTCAGTTTAGTAATACTCTCTCAGTTTAGTAATACTCTCTCAGTTGAGAAATATTCTCTCCATAGAGTAATAATCTCTCAGTTGAGTAATATTCTCACAGTTTAGTAATACTCTCTCAGTTTAGTAATACTCTCTCAGTTTAGTAATACTCTCTCAGTTGAGAAATATTCTCTCCATAGAGTAATAATCTCTCAGTTGAGTAATATTCTCACAGTTTAGTAATACTCTCTCAGTTTAGTAATACTCTCTCAGTTTAGTAATACTATCTCAGTCTAGCAACACTCTCTCAGTTTAGAAATACTCTCTCAGTTTAGTAATACTCTCTTAGTTTAGTAACACTCTCTCAGTTGAGTAATAATCTCTCCGTTGAGTAATATTCTCTCAGTTTAGTAACACTCCCTCAGTTGAGTAATACTATCTCAGTCTAGTAACACTCTCTCAGTTTAGTAATACTCTCTCAGTTTAGTAATACTCTCTCGGGTTAGTAATACTCTCTCAGTTTAGTAATACTCTCACCGTTTAGTAATATTCTCTCAGTTTAGTAATACTCTCTCAGTTTAGTAATACTCTCTCAGTTGAGTAATACTATCTCAGTCTAATAACACTCTCTCAGTTTAGTAATACTCTCTCAGTTTAGTAATACTCTCTCGGGTTAGTAATACTCTCTCAGTTTAGTAATACTCTCACAGTTTAGTAATATTCTCTCAGTTTAGTAATACTCTCTCAGGTTAGTAATACTCTCTCGGTTTAGTAATACTCCCTCAGTTTAGTAATACTCTCTCAGTTTAGTAATATTCTCTCAGTTTAGTAATATTCTCTCAGCTCTCTCAGTTTAGTAATACTCTCTCAGTTTAGTAATATTCTCTCAGTTTAGTAATACTCTCTCGGTTTAGTAATACTCCCTCAGTTTAGTAATACTCTCTCAGTTTAGTAACACTCTCTCAGTTTAATAATACTCTCTCAGTCTAGTAACACTCTCTCAGTGTAGTAACACTCTCTCAGTTTAGTAATACTCTCTCAGTTTAGTAATATTCTCTCAGTTTAGTAATATTCTCTCAGCTCTCTCAGTTTAGTTATACTCTCTCAGTTTAGTAATATTCTCTCAGTTTAGTAATACTCTCTCAGTCTAGTAACACTCTCTCAGTTTAGTAATGCTCTCTCAGTTGAGTAATACTATCTCAGTCTAGTAACACTCTCTCAGTTTAGTAATATTCTCTCAGTTTAGTAATACTCTCTCGGTTTAGTAATATTCCCCAGTTTAGTAATACTCTCTCAGTTTAGTAATATTCTCTCAGTTTAGTAATACTCTCTCAGTTTAGTTATATCCTCTCAGTTTAGTAATACTATCTCAGTCTAGCAACACTCTCTCAGTTTAGTAATACTCTCTCGGTTTAGTAATATTCCCCAGTTTAGTAATACTCTCTCGGTTTAGTAATATTCCCCAGTTTAGTAATACTCTCTCAGTTTAGTAATATTCTCTCAGTTTAGTAATACTCTCTCAGTTTAGTTATATCCTCTCAGTTTAGTAATACTATCTCAGTCTAGCAACACTCTCTCAGTTTAGTAATACTCTCTCAGTTTAGTAATATTCTCTCAGTTTAGTAATACTCTCTCAGTTTAGTAATATTCTCTCAGCTCTCTCAGTTTAGTAATATTCTCTCAGTTTAGTAATACTCTCTCAGTTTAGTAATACTCTCTCGGGTTAGTAATACTCTCTCAGTTTAGTAAAACTCTCTCAGTTTAGTAATACTCTCTCAGTCTTGTAATATTCTCTCAGCTCTCTCAGTTTAGTAATACTCTCTCAGTTTAGTAACACTCTCTCAGTTTAGTAATACTCTCTCAGTTTAGTAATATTCTCTCAGTTTAGTAATATTCTCTCAGCTTTCTCAGTTTAGTAATACTCTCTCAGTTTAGTAACATTCTCTCAGTTTAGTAATACTCTCTCGGTTTAGTAATACTCCCTCAGTTTAGTAATACTCTCTCAGTTTAGTAATATTCGCTCAGTTTAGTAATATTCTCTCAGCTCTCTTAGTTTAGTAATACTCTCTCAGTTTAGTAATATTCTCTCAGTTTAGTAATACTCTCTCAGATTAGTAATACTCTCTCAGTTTAGTAATATTCTCTCAGTTTAGTAATATTCTCTCAGTTTGGTAATTCTCTCTCAGTACTCTCAGTTTAGTAATACTCTCTCAGTTTAGTAACACTCTCTCAGTTTAGTAATACTCTCTCAGTCTAGTAACACTCTCTCAGTTGAGTAATATTCTCTCAGTTTAGTAACACTCTCTCAGTTTAGTAATACTCTCTCAGTTTAGTAATACTCTCTCAGTTGAGAAATATTCTCTCCATAGAGTAATAATCTCTCAGTTGAGTAATATTCTCACAGTTTAGTAATACTCTCTCAGTTTAGTAATACTCTCTCAGTTTAGTAATACTATCTCAGTCTAGCAACACTCTCTCAGTTTAGAAATACTCTCTCAGTTTAGTAATACTCTGTTAGTTTAGTAACACTCTCTCAGTTGAGTAATAATCTCTCCGTTGAGTAATATTCTCTCAGTTTAGTAACACTCTCTCAGTTGAGTAATACTATCTCAGTCTAGTAACACTCTCTCAGTTTAGTAATACTCTCTCAGTTTAGTAATACTCTCTCGGGTTAGTAATACTCTCTCAGTTTAGTAATACTCTCACCGTTTAGTAATATTCTCTCAGTTTAGTAATACTCTCTCAGTTTAGTAATACTCTCTCAGTTTAGTAATACTCTCTCGGGTTAGTAATACTCTCTCAGTTTAGTAATATTCTCACAGTTTAGTAATATTCTCTCAGTTTAGTAATACTCTCTCAGGTTAGTAATACTCTCTCGGTTTAGTAATACTCCCTCAGTTTAGTAATACTCTCTCAGTTTAGTAATATTCTCTCAGTTTAGTAATATTCTCTCAGCTCTCTCAGTTTAGTAATACTCTCTCAGTTTAGTAATATTCTCTCAGTTTAGTAATACTCTCTCGGTTTAGTAATACTCCCTCAGTTTAGTAATACTCTCTCAGTTTAGTAACACTCTCTCAGTTTAATAATACTCTCTCAGTCTAGTAACACTCTCTCAGTGTAGTAACACTCTCTCAGTTTAGTAATACTCTCTCAGTTTAGTAATATTCTCTCAGTTTAGTAATATTCTCTCAGTTTAGTAATATTCCCTCAGCTCTCTCAGTTTAGTAATACTCTCTCAGTTTAGTAATATTCTCTCAGTTTAGTAAAACTCTCTTGGTTTAGTAATACTCCCTCAGTTTAGTAATACTCTCTCAGTTTAGTAATATATACTCAGTTTAGTAATACTCTCTCAGTTTAGTAATATTCTCTCAGTTTGGTAATTCTCTCTCAGTACTCTCAGTTTAGTAATACTCTCTCAGTTTAGTAACACTCTCTCAGTTTAGTAATACTCTCTCAGTCTAGTAACACTCTCTCAGTTGAGTAATATTCTCTCAGTTTAGTAACACTCTCTCAGTTTAGTAATACTCTCTCAGTTTAGTAATACTCTCTCAGTTGAGAAATATTCTCTCCATAGAGTAATAATCTCTCAGTTGAGTAATATTCTCACAGTTTAGTAATACTCTCTCAGTTTAGTAATACTCTCTCAGTTTAGTAATACTATCTCAGTCTAGCAACACTCTCTCAGTTTAGAAATACTCTCTCAGTTTAGTAATACTCTCTTAGTTTAGTAACACTCTCTCAGTTGAGTAATACTCTCTCCGTTGAGTAATATTCTCTCAGTTTAGTAACACTCTCTCAGTTGAGTAATACTATCTCAGTCTAGTAACACTCTCTCAGTTTAGTAATACTCTCTCAGTTTAGTAATACTCTCTCGGGTTAGTAATACTCTCTCAGTTTAGTAATACTCTCACCGTTTAGTAATATTCTCTCAGTTTAGTAATACTCTCTCAGTTTAGTAATACTCTCTCAGTTTAGTAATACTCTCTCGGGTTAGTAATACTCTCTCAGTTTAGTAATATTCTCACAGTTTAGTAATATTCTCTCAGTTTAGTAATACTCTCTCAGTTTAGTAATACTCTCTCGGTTTAGTAATACTCCCTCAGTTTAGTAATACTCTCTCAGTTTAGTAATATTCTCTCAGTTTAGTAATATTCTCTCAGCTCTCGCAGTTTAGTAATACTCTCTCAGTTTAGTAATATTCTCTCAGTTTAGTAATACTCTCTCGGTTTAGTAATACTCCCTCAGTTTAGTAATACTCTCTCAGTTTAGTAACACTCTCTCAGTTTAATAATACTCTCTCAGTCTAGTAACACTCTCTCAGTGTAGTAACACTCTCTCAGTTTAGTAATACTCTCTCAGTTTAGTAATATTCTCTCAGTTTAGTAATATTCTCTCAGTTTAGTAATATTCCCTCAGCTCTCTCAGTTTAGTAATACTCTCTCAGTTTAGTAATATTCTCTCAGTTTAGTAAAACTCTCTTGGTTTAGTAATACTCCCTCAGTTTAGTAATACTCTCTCAGTTTAGTAATATATACTCAGTTTAGTAATGCTCTCTCAGTTTAGTAATATTCTCTCAGTTTAGTAATACTCTCTCAGTTTAGTAATATTCTCTCAGTTTAGTAATATTCTCTCAGTTTAGTAATATTCTCTCAGTTTAGTAATATTCTCTCAGTTTGGTAATACTCTCTCAGCTCTCTCAATTTAGTAATACTCTCTCAGTTTAGTAACACTCTCTCAGTTTAGTAATACTCTCTCAGTCTAGTAACACTCTCTCCGTTGAGTAATATTCTATCAGTTTAGTAATATTCTCTTAGCTCTCTTAGTTTAGTAATATTATCTCAGTCTAGTAACACTCTCTCAGTTTAGTAATACTCTCTCAGTTTAGTAATACTCTCTCAGCTCTCTCAGTTTAGTAATACTCTCTCAGTTTAGTAATACTCTCTCAGTTTAGTAATACTCTCTCAGTTTAGTAATACTCTCTCAGTTGAGCAATATTCTCTCAGTTTAGTAACACTCTCTCAGTTTAGTAATACTCTCTCAGTTTAGTAATACTCTCTCAGTTGAGAAATATTCTCTACATAGAGTAATAATCTCTCAGTTGAGTAATATTCTCACAGTTTAGTAATACTCTCTCAGTTTAGTAATACTCTCTCAGTTTAGTAAAACTATCTCAGTCTAGCAACACTCTCTCAGTTTAGTAATACTCTCTCAGTTTAGTAATACTCTCTTAGTTTAGTAACACTCTCTCAGTTGAGTAATAATCTCTCCGTTGAGTAATATTCTCTCAGTTTAGTAACACTCTCTCAGTTGAGTAATACTATCTCAGTCTAGTAACACTCTCTCAGTTTAGTAATACTCTCTCAGTTTAGTAATACTCTCTCGGGTTAGTAATACTCTCTCAGTTTAGTAATACTCTCACAGTTTAGTAATATTCTCTCAGTTTAGTAATACTCTCTCAGGTTAGTAATACTCTATCGGTTTAGTAATACTCTCTCAGTTTAGTAATACTCTCTCAGTTTAGTATTATTCTCTCAGTTTAGTAATACTCTCTCAGTTTAGTAATATTCTCTCAGTTTAGTAATACTCTCTCGGTTTAGTAATACTCCCTCAGTTTAGTAAAACTCTCTCAGTTTAGTAATATTCTCTCAGTTTAGTAATACTCTCTCAGTCTAGTAACACTCTCTCAGTTTAGAAATACTCCCTCAGTTTAGTAATACTCTCTCAGTTTAGTAATACTCTCTCAGTCTAGTAACACTCTCTCAGTTTAGAAATACTCTCTCAGTCTAGTAACACTCCCTCAGTTTAGTAATACTCTCTCAGTTTAGTAATACTCTCTCAGTTTAGTAATATTCTCTCAGTTTAGTAATACTCTCTCAATTTAGTAATATTCTCTTAGCTCTCTTAGTTTAGTAATATTATCTCTCTCAGTTTAGTAATACTCTCTCAGTTTAGTAATACTCTCTCAGCTCTCTCAGTTTAGTAATACTCTCTCAGTTTAGTAATACTCTCTCAGTTTAGTAATACTCTCTCAGTTTAGTAATACTCTCTCAGTTGAGTAATATTCTCTCAGTTTAGTAATACTCTCTCAGTTTAGTAACACTCTCTCAGTTTAGTAATACTCTCTCAGTCTAGTAACACTCTCTCAGTGTAGTAACACTCTCTCAGTTTAGTAATACTCTCTCAGTTTAGTAATATTCTCTCAGTTTAGTAATATTCTCTCAGCTCTCTCAGTTTAGTTATACTCTCTCAGTTTAGTAATATTCTCTCAGTTTAGTAATACTCTCTCAGTCTAGTAACACTCTCTCAGTTTAGTAATACTCTTTCAGTTGAGTAATACTATCTCAGTCTAGTAACACTCTCTCAGTTTAGTAATATTCTCTCAGTTTAGTAATACTCTCTCGGTATAGTAATATTCCCCAGTTTAGTAATACTCTCTCAGTTTAGTAATATTCTCTCAGTTTAGTAATACTCTCTCAGTTTAGTTATATCCTCTCAGTTTAGTAATACTATCTCAGTCTAGCAACACTCTCTCAGTTTAGTAATACTATCTCGGTTTAGTAATATTCCCCAGTTTAGTAATACTCTCTCGGTTTAGTAATATTCCCCAGTTTAGTAATACTCTCTCAGTTTAGTAATATTCTCTCAGTTTAGTAATACTCTCTCAGTTTAGTTATATCCTCTCAGTTTAGTAATACTATCTCAGTCTAGCAACACTCTCTCAGTTTAGTAATACTCTCTCAGTTTAGTAATACTCTCTCAGTTGAGTAATACTATCTCAGTCTAGTAACACTCTCTCAGTTTAGTAATATTCTCTCAGTTTAGTAATACTCTCTCGGTATAGTAATATTCCCCAGTTTAGTAATACTCTCTCAGTTTAGTAATATTCTCTCAGTTTAGTAATACTCTCTCAGTTTAGTTATATCCTCTCAGTTTAGTAATACTATCTCAGTCTAGCAACACTCTCTCAGTTTAGTAATACTCTCTCGGTTTAGTAATATTCCCCAGTTTAGTAATACTCTCTCGGTTTAGTAATATTCCCCAGTTTAGTAATACTCTCTCAGTTTAGTTATATCCTCTCAGTTTAGTAATACTATCTCAGTCTAGCAACACTCTCTCAGTTTAGTAATACTCTCTCAGTTTAGTAATACTCTCTCAGTTGAGTAATAATCTCTCCGTTGAGTAATTTTCTCTCAGTTTAGTAACACTCTCTCAGTTTAGTAATACTCTCTCAGTTTAGTAATATTCTCTCAGTTTAGTAATACTCTCTCAGTTTAGTAATATTCTCTCAGCTCTCTCAGTTTAGTAATATTCTCTCAGTTTAGTAATACTCTCTCGGGTTAGTAGTACTTTCTCAGTTTAGTAAAACTCTATCAGTTTAGTAATACTCTCTCAGTCTTGTAATACTCTCTCAGCTCTCTCAGTTTAGTAATACTCTCTCAGTTTAGTAACACTCTCTCAGTTTAGTAATACTCTCTCAGTCTAGTAACACTCTCTCAGTTTAGTAACACTCTCTCAGTTTAGTAATACTCTCTCAGTTTAGTAATATTCTCTCAGTTTAGTAATATTCTCTCAGCTTTCTCAGTTTAGTAATACTCTCTCAGTTTAGTAACATTCTCTCAGTTTAGTAATACTCTCTCGGTTTAGTAATACTCCCTCAGTTTAGTAATACTCTCTCAGTTTAGTAATATTCTCTCAGTTTAGTAATATTCTCTCAGCTTTCTCAGTTTAGTAATACTCTCTCAGTTTAGTAATATTCTCTCAGTTTAGTAATACTCTCTCAGATTAGTAATACTCTCTCAGTTTAGTAATATTCTCTCAGTTTAGTAATATTCTCTCAGTTTGGTAATTCTCTCTCAGCTCTCTCAGTTTAGTAATACTCTCTCAGTTTAGTAACACTCTCTCAGTTTAGTAATACTCTCTCAGTCTAGTAACACTCTCTCAGTTGAGTAATATTCTCTCAGTTTAGTAACACTCTCTCAGTTTAGTAATACTCTCTCAGTTTAGTAATACTCTCTCAGTTGAGAAATATTCTCTCCATAGAGTAATAATCTCTCAGTTGAGTAATATTCTCACAGTTTAGTAATACTCTCTCAGTTTAGTAATACTCTCTCAGTTTAGTAATACTATCTCAGTCTAGCAACACTCTCTCAGTTTAGTAATACTCTCTCAGTTTAGTAATACTCTCTCAGTTGAGTAATAATCTCTCCGTTGAGTAATTTTCTCTCAGTTTAGTAACACTCTCTCAGTTTAGTAATACTCTCTCAGTTTAGTAATATTCTCTCAGTTTAGTAATACTCTCTCAGTTTAGTAATATTCTCTCAGCTCTCTCAGTTTAGTTATACTCTCTCAGTTTAGTAATATTCTCTCAGTTTAGTAATACTCTCTCAGTCTAGTAACACTCTCTCAGTTTAGTAATACTCTTTCAGTTGAGTAATACTATCTCAGTCTAGTAACACTCTCTCAGTTTAGTAATATTCTCTCAGTTTAGTAATACTCTCTCGGTATAGTAATATTCCCCAGTTTAGTAATACTCTCTCAGTTTAGTAATATTCTCTCAGTTTAGTAATACTCTCTCAGTTTAGTTATATCCTCTCAGTTTAGTAATACTATCTCAGTCTAGCAACACTCTCTCAGTTTAGTAATACTATCTCGGTTTAGTAATATTCCCCAGTTTAGTAATACTCTCTCGGTTTAGTAATATTCCCCAGTTTAGTAATACTCTCTCAGTTTAGTAATATTCTCTCAGTTTAGTAATACTCTCTCAGTTTAGTTATATCCTCTCAGTTTAGTAATACTATCTCAGTCTAGCAACACTCTCTCAGTTTAGTAATACTCTCTCAGTTTAGTAATACTCTCTCAGTTGAGTAATACTATCTCAGTCTAGTAACACTCTCTCAGTTTAGTAATATTCTCTCAGTTTAGTAATACTCTCTCGGTATAGTAATATTCCCCAGTTGAGTAATACTATCTCAGTTTAGTAACACTCTCTCAGTTTAGTAATACTCTCTCAGTTTAGTTATATCCTCTCAGTTTAGTAATACTATCTCAGTCTAGCAACACTCTCTCAGTTTAGTAATACTCTCTCGGTTTAGTAATATTCCCCAGTTTAGTAATACTCTCTCGGTTTAGTAATATTCCCCAGTTTAGTAATACTCTCTCAGTTTAGTTATATCCTCTCAGTTTAGTAATACTATCTCAGTCTAGCAACACTCTCTCAGTTTAGTAATACTCTCTCAGTTTAGTAATACTCTCTCAGTTAAGTAATAATCTCTCCGTTGAGTAATTTTCTCTCAGTTTAGTAACACTCTCTCAGTTTAGTAATACTCTCTCAGTTTAGTAATATTCTCTCAGTTTAGTAATACTCTCTCAGTTTAGTAATATTCTCTCAGCTCTCTCAGTTTAGTAATATTCTCTCAGTTTAGTAATACTCTCTCGGGTTAGTAGTACTTTCTCAGTTTAGTAAAACTCTATCAGTTTAGTAATACTCTCTCAGTCTTGTAATACTCTCTCAGCTCTCTCAGTTTAGTAATACTCTCTCAGTTTAGTAACACTCTCTCAGTTTAGTAATACTCTCTCAGTCTAGTAACACTCTCTCAGTTTAGTAACACTCTCTCAGTTTAGTAATACTCTCTCAGTTTAGTAATATTCTCTCAGTTTAGTAATATTCTCTCAGCTTTCTCAGTTTAGTAATACTCTCTCAGTTTAGTAACATTCTCTCAGTTTAGTAATACTCTCTCGGTTTAGTAATACTCCCTCAGTTTAGTAATACTCTCTCAGTTTAGTAATATTCTCTCAGTTTAGTAATATTCTCTCAGCTTTCTCAGTTTAGTAATACTCTCTCAGTTTAGTAATATTCTCTCAGTTTAGTAATACTCTCTCAGATTAGTAATACTCTCTCAGTTTAGTAATATTCTCTCAGTTTAGTAATATTCTCTCAGTTTGGTAATTCTCTCTCAGCTCTCTCAGTTTAGTAATACTCTCTCAGTTTAGTAACACTCTCTCAGTTTAGTAATACTCTCTCAGTCTAGTAACACTCTCTCAGTTGAGTAATATTCTCTCAGTTTAGTAACACTCTCTCAGTTTAGTAATACTCTCTCAGTTTAGTAATACTCTCTCAGTTGAGAAATATTCTCTCCATAGAGTAATAATCTCTCAGTTGAGTAATATTCTCACAGTTTAGTAATACTCTCTCAGTTTAGTAATACTCTCTCAGTTTAGTAATACTATCTCAGTCTAGCAACACTCTCTCAGTTTAGTAATACTCTCTCAGTTTAGTAATACTCTCTCAGTTGAGTAATAATCTCTCCGTTGAGTAATTTTCTCTCAGTTTAGTAACACTCTCTCAGTTTAGTAATACTCTCTCAGTTTAGTAATATTCTCTCAGTTTAGTAATACTCTCTCAGTTTAGTAATATTCTCTCAGCTCTCTCAGTTTAGTAATATTCTCTCAGTTTAGTAATACTCTCTCGGGTTAGTAGTACTTTCTCAGTTTAGTAAAACTCTCTCAGTTTAGTAATACTCTCTCAGTCTTGTAATACTCTCTCAGCTCTCTCAGTTTAGTAATACTCTCTCAGTTTAGTAACACTCTCTCAGTTCAGTAATACTCTCTCAGTCTAGTAACACTCTCTCAGTTTAGTAACACTCTCTCAGTTTAGTAATACTCTCTCAGTTTAGTAATATTCTCTCAGTTTAGTAATATTCTCTCAGCTTTCTCAGTTTAGTAATACTCTCTCAGTTTAGTAATATTCTCTCAGTTTAGTAATACTCTCTCGGTTTAGTAGTACTCCCTCAGTTTAGTAATACTCTCTCAGTTTAGTAATATTCTCTCAGTTTAGTAATATTCTCTCAGCTTTCTCAGTTTAGTAATACTCTCTCAGTTTAGTAATATTCTCTCAGTTTAGTAATACTCTCTCAGATTAGTAATACTCTCTCAGTTTAGTTATATTCTCTCAGTTTAGTAATATTCTCTCAGTTTGGTAATTCTCTCTCAGCTCTCTCAGTTTAGTAATACTCTCTCAGTTTAGTAACACTCTCTCAGTTTAGTAATACTCTCTCAGTCTAGTAACACTCTCTCAGTTGAGTAATATTCTCTCAGTTTAGTAACACTCTCTCAGTTTAGTAATACTCTCTCAGTTTAGTAATACTCTCTCAGTTGAGAAATATTCTCTCCATAGAGTAATAATCTCTCAGTTGAGTAATATTCTCACAGTTTAGTAATACTCTCTCAGTTTAGTAATACTCTCTCAGTTTAGTAATACTATCTCAGTCTAGCAACACTCTCTCAGTTTAGAAATACTCTCTCAGTTTAGTAATACTCTCTTAGTTTAGTAAAACTCTCTCAGTTGAGTAATAATCTCTCCGTTGAGTAATATTCTCTCAGTTTAGTAACACTCTCTCAGTTGAGTAATACTATCTCAGTCTAGTAACACTCTCTCAGTTTAGTAATACTCTCTCAGTTTAGTAATACTCTCTCGGGTTAGTAATACTCTCTCAGTTTAGTAATACTCTCACCGTTTATTAATATTCTCTCAGTTTAGTAATACTCTCTCAGTTTAGTAATACTCTCTCAGTTGAGTAATACTATCTCAGTCTAGTAACACTCTCTCAGTTTTGTAATACTCTTTCAGTTTAGTAATACTCTCTCGGGTTAGTAATACTCTCTCAGTTTAGTAATACTCTCACAGTTTAGTAATATTCTCTCAGTTTAGTAATACTCTCTCAGGTTAGTAATACTCTCTCGGTTTAGTAATACTCCCTCAGTTTAGTAATACTCTCTCAGTTTAGTAATATTCTCTCAGTTTAGTAATATTCTCTCAGCTCTCTCAGTTTAGTAATACTCTCTCAGTTTAGTAATATTCTCTCAGTTTAGTAATACTCTCTCGGTTTAGTAATACTCCCTCAGTTTAGTAATACTCTCTCAGTTTAGTAACACTCTCTCAGTTTAGTAATACTCTATCAGTCTAGTAACACTCTCTCAGTGTAGTAACACTCTCTCGGGTTAGTAATACTCTCTCAGTTTAGTAATCCTCTCTCAGTTTAGTAATATTCTCTCAGTTTAGTAATACTCTCTCAGTTTAGTAATACTCTCTCGGTTTAGTAATACTCTCTCAGTTTAGTAATACTCTCTCAGTTTAGTATTATTCTCTCAGTTTAGTAATATTCTCTTAGCTCTCTCAGTTTAGTAATACTCTCTCAGTTTAGTAATATTCTCTTAGCTCTCTTAGTTTAGTAATATTATCTCAGTCTAGTAACACTCTCTCAGTTTAGTAATACTCTCTCAGTTTAGTAATACTCTCTCAGCTCTCTCAGTTTAGTAATACTCTCTCAGTTTAGTAATACTCTCTCAGTTTAGTAATACCCTCTCAGTTGAGTAATATTCTCTCAGTTTAGTAATACTCTCTCAGTTTAGTAATACTCTCTCAGTTTAGTAATACTCTCTCAGTTGAGAAATATTCTCTCCATAGAGTAATAATCTCTCAGTTGAGTAATATTCTCACAGTTTAGTAATACTCTCTCAGTTTAGTAATACTCTCTCAGTTTAGTAATACTATCTCAGTCTAGCAACACTCTCTCAGTTTAGTAATACTCTCTCAGTTTAGTAATACTCTCTTAGTTTAGTAACACTCTCTCAGTTGAGTAATAATCTCTCCGTTGAGTAATATTCTCTCAGTTTAGTAACACTCTCTCAGTTGAGTAATACTATCTCAGTCTAGTAACACTCTCTCAGTTTAGTAATACTCTCTCAGTTTAGTAATACTCTCTCGGGTTAGTAATACTCTCTCAGTTTAGTAATACTCTCACAGTTTAGTAATATTCTCTCAGTTTAGTATTATTCTCTCAGTTTAGTAATATTCTCTTAGCTCTCTCAGTTTAGTAATACTCTCTCAGTTTAGTAATATTCTCTCAGTTTAGTAATACTCTCTCGGTTTAGTAATACTCCCTCAGTTTAGTAAAACTCTCTCAGTTTAGTAATATTCTCTCAGTTTAGTAATACTCTCTCAGTCTAGTAACACTCTCTCAGTTTAGAAAAACTCTCTCAGTTTAGTAATAATCTCTCCGTTGAGTAATATTCTCTCAGTTTAGTAACACTCTCTCAGTTGAGTAATACTATCTCAGTCTAGTAACACTCTCTCAGTTTAGTAATACTCTCTCAGTCTAGTAACACTCTCTCAGTTTAGTAATACTCTCTCAGTCTAGTAACACTCTCTCAGTTTAGTAATACTCTCTCAGTTTAGTAATACTCTCTCAGCTCTCTCAGTTTAGTAATACTCTCTCAGTTTAGTAATACTCTCTCAGTTTAGTAATACTCTCTCAGTTTAGTAATACTCTCTCAGTTGAGTAATATTCTCTCAGTTTAGTAACACTCTCTCAGTTTAGTAATACTCTCTAAGTTTAGTAATACTCTCTCAGTTTAGTAATACTCTCTCAGTTTAGTAATATTCTCTCAGTTTAGTAATATTCTCTCAGTTTAGTAATATTCTCTCAGTTTAGTAATACTCTCTCAGGTTAGTAATACTCTATCGGTTTAGTAATACTCTCTCAGTTTAGTAATACTCTCTCAGTTTAGTATTATTCTCTCAGTTTAGTAATATTCTCTTAGCTCTCTCAGTTTAGTAATACTCTCTCAGTTTAGTAATATTCTCTTAGCTCTCTTAGTTTAGTAATATTATCTCAGTCTAGTAACACTCTCTCAGTTTAGTAATACTCTCTCAGTTTAGTAATACTCTCTCAGCTCTCTCAGTTTAGTAATACTCTCTCAGTTTAGTAATACTCTCTCGGTTTAGTAATACTCTCTCAGTTTAGTAATACTCTCACAGTTTAGTATTATTCTCTCAGTTTAGTAATATTCTCTTAGCTCTCTCAGTTTAGTAATACTCTCTCAGTTTAGTAATATTCTCTTAGCTCTCTTAGTTTAGTAATATTATCTCAGTCTAGTAACACTCTCTCAGTTTAGTAATACTCTCTCAGTTTAGTAATACTCTCTCAGCTCTCTCAGTTTAGTAATACTCTCTCAGTTTAGTAATACTCTCTCAGTTTAGTAATACTCTCTCAGTTTAGTAATACCCTCTCAGTTGAGTAATATTCTCTCAGTTTAGTAACACTCTCTCAGTTTAGTAATACTCTCTCAGTTTAGTAATACTCTCTCAGTTGAGAAATATTCTCTCCATAGAGTAATAATCTCTCAGTTGAGTAATATTCTCACAGTTTAGTAATACTCTCTCAGTTTAGTAATACTCTCTCAGTTTAGTAATACTATCTCAGTCTAGCAACACTCTCTCAGTTTAGTAATACTCTCTCAGTTTAGTAATACTCTCTTAGTTTAGTAACACTCTCTCAGTTGAGTAATAATCTCTCCGTTGAGTAATATTCTCTCAGTTTAGTAACACTCTCTCAGTTGAGTAATACTATCTCAGTCTAGTAACACTCTCTCAGTTTAGTAATACTCTCTCAGTTTAGTAATACTCTCTCGGGTTAGTAATACTCTCTCAGTTTAGTAATACTCTCACAGTTTAGTAATATTCTCTCAGTTTAGTATTATTCTCTCAGTTTCGTAATATTCTCTTAGCTCTCTCAGTTTAGTAATACTCTCTCAGTTTAGTAATATTCTCTCAGTTTAGTAATACTCTCTCGGTTTAGTAATACTCCCTCAGTTTAGTAAAACTCTCTCAGTTTAGTAATATTCTCTCAGTTTAGTAATACTCTCTCAGTCTAGTAACACTCTCTCAGTTTAGAAATACTCTCTCAGTTTAGTAATACTCTCTCAGTTTAGTAATACTCTCTCAGTCTAGTAACACTCTCTCAGTTTAGAAATACTCTCTCAGTCTAGTAACACTCCCTCAGTTTAGTAATACTCTCTCAGTTTAGTAATACTCTCTCGGGTTAGTAATACTCTCTCAGTTTAGTAATACTCTCTCAGTTTAGTAATACTCTCTCAGTCTCAGTTTAGTAACACTCTCTCAGTTTAGTAATACTCTCTCAGTCTAGTAACACTCTCTCAGTTTAGTAATACTCTCTCAGTTTAGTAATACTCTCTCAGCTCTCTCAGTTTAGTAATACTCTCTCAGTTTAGTAATACTCTCTCAGTTTAGTAATACTCTCTCAGTTTAGTAATACTCTCTCAGTTGAGTAATATTCTCTCAGTTTAGTAACACTCTCTCAGTTTAGTAATACTCTCTAAGTTTAGTAATACTCTCTCAGTTTAGTAATACTATCTCAGTCTAGCAACACTCTCTCAGTTTATTATTACTCTCTCAGTTTTGTAATACTCTCTTAGTTTAGTAACACTCTCTCAGTTGAGTAATAATCTCTCCGTTGAGTAATATTCTCTCAGTTTAGTAACACTCTCTCAGTTTAGTAATACTATCTCAGTCTAGTAACACTCTCTCAGTTTAGTAATACTCTCTCAGTTTAGTAATACTCTCTCGGGTTAGTAATACTCTCTCAGTTTAGTAATACTCTCACAGTTTAGTAATATTCTCTCAGTTTAGTAATACTCTCTCAGGTTAGTAATACTCTATCGGTTTAGTAATACTCTCTCAGTTTAGTAATACTCTCTCAGTTTAGTATTAATCTCTCAGTTTAGTAATATTCTCTTAGCTCTCTCAGTTTAGTAATACTCTCTCAGTTTAGTAATATTCTCTTAGCTCTCTTAGTTTAGTAATATTATCTCAGTCTAGTAACACTCTCTCAGTTTAGTAATACTCTCTCAGTTTAGTAATACTCTCTCAGCTCTCTCAGTTTAGTAATACTCTCTCAGTTTAGTAATACTCTCTCAGTTTAGTAATACTCTCTCAGTTTAGTAATACTCTCTCAGTTGAGTAATATTCTCTCAGTTTAGTAACACTCTCTCAGTTTAGTAATACTCTCTCAGTTTAGTAATACTCTCTCAGTTGAGAAGTATTCTCTCCATAGAGTAATAATCTCTCAGTTGAGTAATATTCTCACAGTTTAGTAATACTCTCTCAGTTTAGTAATACTCTCTCAGTTTAGTAATACTATCTCAGTCTAGCAACACTCTCTCAGTTTAGTAATACTCTCTCAGTTTAGTAATACTCTCTTAGTTTAGTAACACTCTCTCAGTTGAGTAATAATCTCTCCGTTGAGTAATATTCTCTCAGTTTAGTAACACTCTCTCAGTTGAGTAATACTATCTCAGTCTAGTAACACTCTCTCAGTTTTGTAATACTCTCTCGGGTTAGTAATACTCTCTCAGTTTAGTAATACTCTCACAGTTTAGTAATATTCTCTCAGTTTAGTAATACTCTCTCAGGTTAGTAATACTCTATCGGTTTAGTAATACTCTCTCAGTTTAGTAATACTCTCTCAGTTTAGTATTATTCTCTCAGTTTAGTAATATTCTCTTAGCTCTCTCAGTTTAGTAATACTCTCTCAGTTTAGTAATATTCTCTCAGTTTAGTAATACTCTCTCGGTTTAGTAATACTCCCTCAGTTTAGTAAAACTCTCTCAGTTTAGTAATATTCTCTCAGTTTAGTAATACTCTCTCAGTCTAGTAACACTCTCTCAGTTTAGAAATACTCTCTCAGTTGAATAATACTATCTCAGTCTAGTAACACTCCCTCAGTTTAGTAATACTCTCTCAGTTTAGTAATACTCTCTCAGGTTAGTAATACTCTCTTGGTTTAGTAATACTTCCCCAGTTTAGTAATACTCTATCAGTTTAGTAATATTCTCTCAGTTTAGTAATATTCCCTCAGCTCTCTCAGTTTAGTAATACTCTCTTGGTTTCGTAATACTCCCTCAGTTTAGTAATACTCTCTCAGTTTAGTAATATTTTCTCAGTTTAGTAATATTCTCTCAGCTCTCTCAGATTAGTAATACTCTCTCAGTTTAGTAATATTCTCTCAGTTTAGTAATACTCTCTCAGTTTAGTAATACTCTCTCAGTTTAGTAATATTCTCTCAGTTTAGTAATACTCTCCCAGTTTAGTAATATTCTCTCAGCTCTCTTAGTTTAGTAATATTCTCTCAGTTTAGTGATATTCTCTCAGTTTAGTATTATTCTCTCAGTTTAGTAATATTCTCTTAGCTCTCTCAGTTTAGTAATACTCTCTCAGTTTAGTAATATTCTCTCAGTTTAGTAATACTCTCTCGGTTTAGTAATACTCCCTCAGTTTAGTAAAACTCTCTCAGTTTAGTAATATTCTCTCAGTTTAGTAATACTCTCTCAGGTTAGTAATACTCTCTCAGTTTAGAAATACTCTCTCAGTTGAGTAATACTATCTCAGTCTAGTAACACTCCCTCAGTTTAGTAATACTCTCTCAGTTTAGTAATACTCTTTCGGGTTAGTAATACTCTCTCAGTTTAGTAATACTCTCACAGTATAGTAATATTCTCTCAGTTTAGTAATACTCTCTCAGGTTAGTAATACTCTCTTGGTTTAGTAATACTTCCCCAGTTTAGTAATACTCTCTCAGTTTAGTAATATTCTCTCAGTTTAGTAATATTCCCTCAGCTCTCTCAGTTTAGTAATACTCTCTCAGTTTAGTAATATTCTCTCAGTTTAGTAATACTCTCTTGGTTTAGTAATACTCCCTCAGATTAGTAATACTCTCTCAGTTTAGTAATATTCTCTCAGTTTAGTAATACTCTCTCAGTTTAGTAATACTCTCTCAGTTTAGTAATATTCTCTCAGTTTAGTAATACTCTCTCAGTTTAGTAATATTCTCTCAGCTCTCTTATTTTAGTAATATTCTCTCAGTTTAGTGATATTCTCTCAGTTTAGTAATATTCTCTCAGTTTAGTAATACTCTCTCAGCTCTCTCAGTTTAGTAATACTCTCTCAGTTTAGTAAAACTCTCTCAGTTTAGTAATACTCTCTCAGTCTAGTAACACTCCCTCCGTTGAGTAATATTCTATCAGTTTAGTAATACTTCCCCAGTTTAGTAATACTCTATCAGTTTAGTAATATTCTCTCAGTTTAGTAATATTCCCTCAGCTCTCTCAGTTTAGTAATACTCTCTTGGTTTCGTAATACTCCCTCAGTTTAGTAATACTCTCTCAGTTTAGTAATATTTTCTCAGTTTAGTAATATTCTCTCAGCTCTCTCAGATTAGTAATACTCTCTCAGTTTAGTAATATTCTCTCAGTTTAGTAATACTCTCTCAGTTTAGTAATACTCTCTCAGTTTAGTAATATTCTCTCAGTTTAGTAATACTCTCCCAGTTTAGTAATATTCTCTCAGCTCTCTTAGTTTAGTAATATTCTCTCAGTTTAGTGATATTCTCTCAGTTTAGTATTATTCTCTCAGTTTAGTAATATTCTCTTAGCTCTCTCAGTTTAGTAATACTCTCTCAGTTTAGTAATATTCTCTCAGTTTAGTAATACTCTCTCGGTTTAGTAATACTCCCTCAGTTTAGTAAAACTCTCTCAGTTTAGTAATATTCTCTCAGTTTAGTAATACTCTCTCAGGTTAGTAATACTCTCTCAGTTTAGAAATACTCTCTCAGTTGAGTAATACTATCTCAGTCTAGTAACACTCCCTCAGTTTAGTAATACTCTCTCAGTTTAGTAATACTCTTTCGGGTTAGTAATACTCTCTCAGTTTAGTAATACTCTCACAGTATAGTAATATTCTCTCAGTTTAGTAATACTCTCTCAGGTTAGTAATACTCTCTTGGTTTAGTAATACTTCCCCAGTTTAGTAATATTCTCTCAGTTTAGTAATATTCCCTCAGCTCTCTCAGTTTAGTAATACTCTCTCAGTTTAGTAATATTCTCTCAGTTTAGTAATACTCTCTTGGTTTAGTAATACTCCCTCAGATTAGTAATACTCTCTCAGTTTAGTAATATTCTCTCAGTTTAGTAATACTCTCTCAGTTTAGTAATACTCTCTCAGTTTAGTAATATTCTCTCAGTTTAGTAATACTCTCTCAGTTTAGTAATATTCTCTCAGCTCTCTTAGTTTAGTAATATTCTCTCAGTTTAGTGATATTCTCTCAGTTTAGTAATATTCTCTCAGTTTAGTAATACTCTCTCAGCTCTCTCAGTTTAGTAATACTCTCTCAGTTTAGTAAAACTCTCTCAGTTTAGTAATACTCTCTCAGTCTAGTAACACTCCCTCCGTTGAGTAATATTCTATCAGTTTAGTAATACTCTCTCAGTTTAGTAATACTCTCTCAGTTGAGTAATATTCTCTCAGTTTAGTAACACTCTCTCAGTTTAGTAATACTCTCTCAGTTTAGTAATACTCTCTCAGTTGAGTAATAATCTCACCGTTGAGTAATATTCTCTCAGTTTAGTAACACTCTCTCAGTTTAGTAATACTCTCTCAGTTTAGTAATATTCTCTCAGTTTAGTAATACTCTCTCAGTTTAGTAATACTCTCTCAGTTTAGTAATACTCTCACAGTTTAGTAATACTCTCTTGGGTTAGTAATACTCTCTCGGTTGAGTAATACTCTCCCGGGTTAGTAATACTCGCTTAGTTTAGTAATATTCTCTCAGTTTAGTAATACTCTCTCGGGTAAGTAATACTCTCTCAGTTTAGTAATACTCTCACCGTTTAGTAATATTCTCTCAGTTTAGTCATACTCTCTTGGGTTAGTAATACTCTCTCGGTTGAGTAATACTCTCCCGGGTTAGTAATACTCGCTCAGTTTAGTAATACTCTCTCAGTTTAGTAATACTCTCTCGGGTTAGTAATACTCTCTCAGTTTAGTAATACTCTCACAGTTTAGTAATATTCTCTCAGTTTAGTAATACTCTCTCAGGTTAGTAATACTCTCTCGGTTTAGTAATACTCCCTCAGTTTAGTAATACTCTCTCAGTTTAGTAATATTCTCTCAGTTTAGTAATATTCTCTCAGTTTAGTAATATTCTCTCAGCTCTCTCAGTTTAGTAATACTCCCTCAGTTTAGTAACACTCTCTCAGTTTAGAAATACTCTCTCAGTTGAGTAATACTATCTCAGTCTAGTAACACTCCCTCAGTTTAGTAATACTCTCTCAGTTTAGTAATATTCTCTCAGTTTAGTAATACTCTCTCAGTCTAGTAACACTCTCTCAGTTTAGAAATACTCTCTCAGTTGAGTAATACTATCTCAGTCTAGTAACACTCCCTCAGTTTAGTAATATTCTCTCAGTTTAGTAATACTCTCTTAGGTTAGTAATACTCTCTTGGTTTAGTAATACTTCCCCAGTTTAGTAATACTCTATCAGTTTAGTAATATTCTCTCAGTTTAGTAATATTCCCTCAGCTCTCTCAGTTTAGTAATACTCTCTTGGTTTAGTAATATTTTCTCAGTTTAGTAATATTCTCTCAGCTCTCTCAGATTAGTAATACTCTCTCAGTTTAGTAATATTCTCTCAGTTTAGTAATACTCTCTCAGTTTAGTAATACTCTCTCAGTTTAGTAATATTCTCTCAGTTTAGTAATACTCTCTCAGTTTAGTAATATTCTCTCAGCTCTCTCAGTTTAGTATTATTCTCTCAGTTTAGTAATATTCTCTTAGCTCTCTCAGTTTAGTAATACTCTCTCAGTTTAGTAATACTCTCTCAGTTTAGTAATACTCTCACAGTTTAGTAATACTCTCTTGGGTTAGTAATACTCTCTCGGTTGAGTAATACTCTCCCGGGTTAGTAATACTCGCTTAGTTTAGTAATATTCTCTCAGTTTAGTAATACTCTCTCGGGTAAGTAATACTCTCTCAGTTTAGTAATACTCTCACCGTTTAGTAATATTCTCTCAGTTTAGTCATACTCTCTTGGGTTAGTAATACTCTCTCGGTTGAGTAATACTCTCCCGGGTTAGTAATACTCGCTCAGTTTAGTAATACTCTCTCAGTTTAGTAATACTCTCTCGGGTTAGTAATACTCTCTCAGTTTAGTAATACTCTCACAGTTTAGTAATATTCTCTCAGTTTAGTAATACTCTCTCAGGTTAGTAATACTCTCTCGGTTTAGTAATACTCCCTCAGTTTAGTAATACTCTCTCAGTTTAGTAATATTCTCTCAGTTTAGTAATATTCTCTCAGCTCTCTCAGTTTAGTAATACTCCCTCAGTTTAGTAACACTCTCTCAGTTTAGAAATACTCTCTCAGTTGAGTAATACTATCTCAGTCTAGTAACACTCCCTCAGTTTAGTAATACTCTCTCAGTTTAGTAATATTCTCTCAGTTTAGTAATACTCTCTCAGTCTAGTAACACTCTCTCAGTTTAGAAATACTCTCTCAGTTTAGTAATACTATCTCAGTCTAGTAACACTCCCTCAGTTTAGTAATATTCTCTCAGTTTAGTAATACTCTCTTAGGTTAGTAATACTCTCTTGGTTTAGTAATACTTCCCCAGTTTAGTAATACTCTATCAGTTTAGTAACACTCTCTCAGTTTAGTAATACTCTCTCAGTCTAGTAACACTCTCTCAGTTTAGTAATACTCTCTCAGTCTAGTAACACTCTCTCAGTTTAGTAATACTCTCTCAGTTTAGTAATACTCTCTCAGCTCTCTCAGTTTAGTAATACTCTCTCAGTTTAGTAATACTCTCTCAGTTTAGTAATACTCTCTCAGTTTAGTAATACTCTCTCAGTTGAGTAATATTCTCTCAGTTTAGTAACACTCTCTCAGTTTAGTAATACTCTCTAAGTTTAGTAATACTCTCTCAGTTTAGTAATACTCTCTCGGGTTAGTAATACTCTCTCAGTTTAGTAATACTCTCACAGTTTAGTAATATTCTCTCAGTTTAGTAATACTCTCTCAGGTTAGTAATACTCTATCGGTTTAGTAATACTCTCTCAGTTTAGTAATACTCTCTCAGTTTAGTATTATTCTCTCAGTTTAGTAATATTCTCTTAGCTCTCTCAGTTTAGTAATACTCTCTCAGTTTAGTAATATTCTCTTAGCTCTCTTAGTTTAGTAATATTATCTCAGTCTAGTAACACTCTCTCAGTTTAGTAATACTCTCTCAGTTTAGTAATACTCTCTCAGCTCTCTCAGTTTAGTAATACTCTCTCAGTTTAGTAATACTCTCTCAGTTTAGTAATACTCTCTCAGTTTAGTAATACTCTCTCAGTTTAGTATTATTCTCTCAGTTTAGTAATATTCTCTCAGTTTAGTAATACTCTCTCAGTTTAGTAATATTCTCTCAGCTCTCTTAGTTTAGTAATATTATCTCAGTCTAGTAACACTCTCTCAGTTTAGTAATACTCTCTCAGTTTAGTAATACTCTCTCAGCTCTCTCAGTTTAGTAATACTCTCTCAGTTTAGTAATACTCTCTCAGTTTAGTAATACTCTCTCAGTTTAGTAATATTCTCTCAGTTGAGTAATATTCTCTCAGTTTAGTAACACTCTCTCAGTTGAGAAATATTCTCTCCATAGAGTAATAATCTCTCAGTTGAGTAATATTCTCACAGTTTAGTAATACTCTCTCAGTTTAGTAATACTCTCTCAGTTTAGTAATACTATCTCAGTCTAGCAACACTCTCTCAGTTTAGTAATACTCTCTCAGTTTAGTAATACTCTCTTAGTTTAGTAACACTCTCTCAGTTGAGTAATAATCTTTCCGTTGAGTAATATTCTCTCAGTTTAGTAACACTCTCTCAGTTGAGTAATACTATCTCAGTCTAGTAACACTCTCTCAGTTTAGTAATACTCTCTCAGTTTAGTAATACTCTCTCGGGTTAGTAATACTCTCTCAGTTTAGTAATACTCTCACAGTTTAGTAATATTCTCTCAGTTTAGTATTATTCTCTCAGTTTCGTAATATTCTCTTAGCTCTCTCAGTTTAGTAATACTCTCTCAGTTTAGTAATATTCTCTCAGTTTAGTAATACTCTCTCGGTTTAGTAATACTCCCTCAGTTTAGTAAAACTCTCTCAGTTTAGTAATATTCTCTCAGTTTAGTAATACTCTCTCAGTCTAGTAACACTCTCTCAGTTTAGAAATACTCTCTCAGTTTAGTAATACTCTCTCAGTTTAGTAATACTCTCTCAGTCTAGTAACACTCTCTCAGTTTAGTAATACTCTCTCAGTTTAGTAATACTCTCTCGGGTTAGTAATACTCTCTCAGTTTAGTAATACTCTCACCGTTTAGTAATATTCTCTCAGTTTAGTAATACTCTCTCAGTTTAGTAATACTCTCTCAGTTGAGTAATACTATCTCAGTCTAATAACACTCTCTCAGTTTAGTAATACTCTCTCAGTTTAGTAATACTCTCTCGGGTTAGTAATACTCTCTCAGTTTAGTAATACTCTCACAGTTTAGTAATATTCTCTCAGTTTAGTAATACTCTCTCAGGTTAGTAATACTCTCTCGGTTTAGTAATACTCCCTCAGTTTAGTAATACTCTCTCAGTTTAGTAATATTCTCTCAGTTTAGTAATATTCTCTCAGCTCTCTCAGTTTAGTAATACTCTCTCAGTTTAGTAATATTCTCTCAGTTTAGTAATACTCTCTCGGTTTAGTAATACTCCCTCAGTTTAGTAATACTCTCTCAGTTTAGTAACACTCTCTCAGTTTAATAATACTCTCTCAGTCTAGTAACACTCTCTCAGTGTAGTAACACTCTCTCAGTTTAGTAATACTCTCTCAGTTTAGTAATATTCTCTCAGTTTAGTAATATTCTCTCAGCTCTCTCAGTTTAGTTATACTCTCTCAGTTTAGTAATATTCTCTCAGTTTAGTAATACTCTCTCAGTCTAGTAACACTCTCTCAGTTTAGTAATGCTCTCTCAGTTGAGTAATACTATCTCAGTCTAGTAACACTCTCTCAGTTTAGTAATATTCTCTCAGTTTAGTAATACTCTCTCGGTTTAGTAATATTCCCCAGTTTAGTAATACTCTCTCAGTTTAGTAATATTCTCTCAGTTTAGTAATACTCTCTCAGTTTAGTTATATCCTCTCAGTTTAGTAATACTATCTCAGTCTAGCAACACTCTCTCAGTTTAGTAATACTCTCTCGGTTTAGTAATATTCCCCAGTTTAGTAATACTCTCTCGGTTTAGTAATATTCCCCAGTTTAGTAATACTCTCTCAGTTTAGTAATATTCTCTCAGTTTAGTAATACTCTCTCAGTTTAGTTATATCCTCTCAGTTTAGTAATACTATCTCAGTCTAGCAACACTCTCTCAGTTTAGTAATACTCTCTCAGTTTAGTAATATTCTCTCAGTTTAGTAATACTCTCTCAGTTTAGTAATATTCTCTCAGCTCTCTCAGTTTAGTAATATTCTCTCAGTTTAGTAATACTCTCTCAGTTTAGTAATACTCTCTCGGGTTAGTAGTACTTTCTCAGTTTAGTAAAACTCTATCAGTTTAGTAATACTCTCTCAGTCTTGTAATATTCTCTCAGCTCTCTCAGTTTAGTAATACTCTCTCAGTTTAGTAACACTCTCTCAGTTTAGTAATACTCTCTCAGTTTAGTAATATTCTCTCAGTTTAGTAATATTCTCTCAGCTTTCTCAGTTTAGTAATACTCTCTCAGTTTAGTAACATTCTCTCAGTTTAGTACTATTCTCTCAGTTTAGTAATACTCTCTCAGTTTAGTAATATTCTCTCAGTTTAGTAAAACTCTCTTGGTTTAGTAATACTCCCTCAGTTTAGTAATACTCTCTCAGTTTAGTAATATATACTCAGTTTAGTAATACTCTCTCAGTTTAGTAATATTCTCTCAGTTTAGTAATACTCTCTCAGTTTAGTAATATTCTCTCAGCTCTCTCAGTTTAGTAATATTCTCTCAGTTTAGTAATATTCTCTCAGTTTAGTAATATTCTCTCAGTTTGGTAATACTCTCTCAGCTCTCTCAGTTTAGTAATACTCTCTCAGTTTAGTAACACTCTCTCAGTTTAGTAATACTCTCTCAGTCTAGTAACACTCTCTCCGTTGAGTAATATTCTATCAGTTTAGTAATACTCTCTCAGTTGAGTAATACTCTCTCAGTTTAGTAATACTCTCTCAGTTTAGTAATACTCTCTCAGTTGAGTAATACTATCTCAGTCTAGTAGCACTCTCTCAGTTTAGTAATACTCTCTCAGTTTAGTAATACTCTCTCAATTTAGTAATATTCTCTCGGTTTAGTAATACTTTCTCAGTCTAGTAACACTCTCTCAGTTTAGTAATACTCTCTCAGTTTAGTAATATTCTCTCAGTTTAGTAAAACTCTCTTGGTTTAGTAATACTCCCTCAGTTTAGTAATACTCTCTCAGTTTAGTAATATATACTCAGTTTAGTAATACTCTCTCAGTTTAGTAATATTCTCTCAGTTTAGTAATACTCTCTCAGTTTAGTAATATTCTCTCAGCTCTCTCAGTTTAGTAATATTCTCTCAGTTTAGTAATATTCTCTCAGTTTAGTAATATTCTCTCAGTTTGGTAATACTCTCTCAGCTCTCTCAGTTTAGTAATACTCTCTCAGTTTAGTAACACTCTCTCAGTTTAGTAATACTCTCTCAGTCTAGTAACACTCTCTCCGTTGAGTAATATTCTATCAGTTTAGTAATACTCTCTCAGTTGAGTAATACTCTCTCAGTTTAGTAATACTCTCTCAGTTTAGTAATACTCTCTCAGTTGAGTAATACTATCTCAGTCTAGTAGCACTCTCTCAGTTTAGTAATACTCTCTCAGTTTAGTAATACTCTCTCAATTTAGTAATATTCTCTCGGTTTAGTAATACTTTCTCAGTCTAGTAACACTCTCTCAGTTTAGTAATACTCTCTCAGTTTAGTAATACTCTCTCAGTTTAGTAATACTCTCTCAGTTTAGTAATACTCTCACAGTTTAGTAATATTCTCTCGGTTTAGTAATACTCTCTCAGTCTAGTAACACTCTCTCAGTTTAGTAATACTCTCTCAGTTTAGTAATACTCTCTCGGGTTAGTAATACTCTCTCAGTTTAGTAATACTCTCACAGTTTAGTAATATTCTCTCAGTTTAGTAATACTCTCTCAGGTTAGTAAAACTCTCTCGGTTTAGTAATACTCCCTCAGTTTAGTAATATTGTCTCAGTTTAGTAATACTCGCTCAGTTTAGTAATATTCTCTCGGTTTAGTAATACTCTCTCTGTCTAGTAACACTCTCTCAGTTTAGTAAAACTTTCTCAGTTTAGTAATACTCTCTCAGTTTAGTAATACTCTCTCAGTTTAGTAATACTCTCTCAGTTTAGTAATACTCTCTCAGATTAGTAATACTCTCTCAGTTTAGTAATACTCTCTCAGTTGAGTAATAATCTCTCCGTTGAGTAATTTTCTCTCAGTTTAGTAATACTCTCTCAGTTTAGTAATATTCTCTCAGTTTAGTAATACTCTCTCAGTTTAGTAATATTCTCTCAGCATTCTCAGTTTAGTAATATTCTCTCAGTTTAGTAATACTCTCTCAGTTTAGTAATACTCTCTCGGGTTAGTAGTACTCTCTCAGTTTAGTAAAACTCTGTCAGTTTAGTAATACTCTCTCAGTATTGTAATACTCTCTCAGCTCTCTCAGTTTAGTAATACTCTCTCAGTTTAGTAACACTCTCTCAGTTTAGTAATACTCTCTCAGTTTAGTAACACTCTCTCAGTGTAGTAACACTCTCTCAGTTTAGTAATACTCTCTCAGTTTAGTAATATTCTCTCAGTTTAGTAATATTCTCTCAGCTCTCTCAGTTTAGTTATACTCTCTCAGTTTAGTAATATTCTCTCAGTTTAGTAATACTCTCTCAGTCTAGTAACACTCTCTCAGTTTAGTAATACTCTCTCAGTTGAGTAATACTATCTCAGTCTAGTAACACTCTCTCAGTTTAGTAATATTCTCTCAGTTTAGTAATACTCTCTCGGTTTAGTAATATTCCACAGTTTAGTAATACTCTCTCAGTTTAGTAATATTCTCTCTGTTTAGTAATACTCTCTCAGTTTAGTTATATCCTCTCAGTTTAGTAATACTATCTCAGTCTAGCAACACTCTCTCAGTTTAGTAATACTCTCTCAGTTTAGTAATACTCTCTCAGTTGAGTAATAATCTCTCCGTTGAGTAATTTTCTCTCAGTTTAGTAACACTCTCTCAGTTTAGTAATACTCTCTCAGTTTAGTAATATTCTCTCAGTTTAGTAATACTCTCTCAGTTTAGTAATATTCTCTCAGCTCTCTCAGTTTAGTAATATTCTCTCAGTTTAGTAATACTCTCTCAGTTTAGTAATACTCACTCGGGTTAGTAGTACTTTCTCAGTTTAGTAAAAC
>NC_092092.1:89257409-89285213 GCF_045679555.1 Salvelinus alpinus | reverse complement strand
TATTGGTAGATACCTAGTCTCCATTATGGCTCTAATCTGATAGTGGTAGTGGGGTGGTAGATGTCTAGTGCCCTTATGGCTCTAATCTGAAAGTGGTAGCGGGGTGGTAGATGCCTAGTGCCCTTATGGCTCTAATCTGAGAGTGGTAGTGTGGTGGTAGATGCCTATTGCCCTTATGGCTCTAATCTGATAGTGGTAGTGGGGTGGTAGATACCTAGTCTCCATTATGGCTCTAATCTGGTAGTGGTAGTGGGGTGGAAGATACCTAGTCTCCATTATGGCTCTAATCTGATAGTGGTAGTGGGGTGGTAGATGCCTAGTGCCTTTATGGCTCTAATCTGATAGTGGTAGTGGGGTGGTAGATGCCAAGTGCCCTTATGGCTCTAATCTTATAGAGGTAGTGGGGTGGTAGATACCTAGTCTCCATTATGGCTCTAATCTGATAGAGGTAGTGGGGTGGTAGATACCTAGTCTCCATTATGGCTCTAATCTGATAGTGGTAGTGGGGTGGTAGATACCTAGTCTCCATTATGGCTCTAATCTGATAGTGGTAGTGGGGTGGTAGATACCTAGTCTCCATTATGGCTCTAATCTGGTAGTGGTAGTGGTGTGGTAAATACCTAGTCTCCATTATGGCTCTAATCTGGTAGTGGTAGTGGGGTGGTAGATACCTAGTCTCCATTATGGCTCTAATCTGATAGTGGTAGTGGGGTGGTAGATACCTAGTCTCCATTATGGCTCTAATCTGATAGTGGTAGTGGGGTGGTAGATGCCTAGTGCCTTTATGGCTCTAATCTGATAGTGGTAGTGGGGTGGTAGATGCCTAGGGCCCTTATGGCTCTAATCTGATAGTGGTAGTGGGGTGGTAGATACCTAGTCTCCATTATGGCTCTAATCTGATAGTGGTAGTGGGGTGGTAGATGCCTAGTGCCTTTATGGCTCTAATCTGATAGTGGTAGTGGGGTGATAGATGCCTAGTTCCCTTATGGCTCTAATCTGGTAGTGGTAGTGGGGTGGAAGATACCTAGTCTCCATTATGGCTCTAATCTGATAGTGGTAGTGGGGTGGTAGATGCCTAGTGCCTTTATGGCTCTAATCTGATAGTGGTAGTGGGGTGGTAGATGCCAAGTGCCCTTATGGCTCTATTCTTATAGAGGTAGTGGGGTGGTAGATACCTAGTCTCCATTATGGCTCTAATCTGATAGAGGTAGTGGGGTGGTAGATACCTAGTCTCCATTATGGCTCTAATCTGGTAGTGGTAGTGGTGTGGTAAATACCTAGTCTCCATTATGGCTCTAATCTGGTAGTGGTAGTGGGGTGGTAGATACCTAGTCTCCATTATGGCTCTAATCTGATAGTGGTAGTGGGGTGGTAGATACCTAGTCTCCATTATGGCTCTAATCTGATAGTGGTAGTGGGGTGGTAGATGCCTAGTGCCTTTATGGCTCTAATCTGATAGTGGTAGTGGGGTGGTAGATGCCTAGGGCCCTTATGGCTCTAATCTGATAGTGGTAGTGGGGTGGTAGATACCTAGTCTCCATTATGGCTCTAATCTGATAGTGGTAGTGGGGTGGTAGATGCCTAGTGCCTTTATGGCTCTAATCTGATAGTGGTAGTGGGGTGATAGATGCCTAGTTCCCTTATGGCTCTAATCTGATAGTGGTAGTAGGGTGGTAGATACCTAGTTTCCATTATGGCTCTAATCTGATAGTGGTAGTGGGGTGGTATATGTCTAGTGCCCGTATGGCTCTAATATGATAGTGGTAGCGGGGTGGTAGATGCCTAGTGCCCTTATGGCTCTAATCTGATAGTGGTAGTGTGGTGGTAGATGCCTAGTGCCCTTATGGCTCTAACCTGATAGTGGTAGTGGGGTGGTAGATACCTAGTCTCCATTATGGCTCTAATCTGATAGTGGTAGTGGGGTGGTAGATACCTAGTCTCCATTATGGCTCTAATCTGATAGTGGTAGTGGGGTGGTAGATACCTAGTCTCCATTATGGCTCTAATCTGATAGTGGTAGCGGGGTGGTAGATACCTAGTCTCCATTATGGCTCTAATCTGATAGTGGTAGTGGGGTGGTAGATACCTAGTCTCCATTATGGCTCTAATCTGGTAGTGGTAGTGGTGTGGTAGATACCTTGTCTCCATTATGGCTCTAATCTGGTAGTGGTAGAGGGGTGGTAGATACCTAGTCTCCATTATGGCTCTAATCTGATAGTAGTAGTGGGGTGGTAGATACCTAGTCTCCATTATGGCTCTAATCTGATAGTGGTAGTGGGGTGGTAGATACCTAGTCTCCATTATGGCTCTAATTTGGTAGTGGTAGTGGGGTGGTAGATACCTAGTCTCCATTATGGCTCTAATCTGATAGTGGTAGTGGGGTGGTAGTTGCCTAGTGCCCTTATGGCTCTAATCTGATAGTGGTAGTGGAATGGTAGATACATAGTCTCCATTATTGCTCTAATCTGATAGAGGTAGTGGGGTGGTAAATGACTAGTCTCCCTTATGGCTCTAATCTGGTAGTGTAGTGGGGTGGTAGATGTCTAGTCTCCATTTTGGCTCTAATCTGGTAGTAGTAGTGGGGTGGTAGATGCCTAGTGCCCTTATGGCTCTAACCTGGTAGTGGTAGTTGGGTGGTAGATGCCTATTGCCCTTATGGCTCTAATCTGATAGTGGTAGTGGGGTGGTAGATGCCTAGTGCCCTTATGGCTCTAATCTGATAGTGGTAGTGGGGTGGTAGATACCTAGTCTCCATTATGGCTCTAATCTGATAGTGGTAGTGGGGTGGTAGATGCCTAGTGCCTTTATGGCTCTAATCTGATAGTGGTAGTGGGGTGGTAGATGCCTAGGGCCCTTATGGCTCTAATCTGATAGTGGTAGTGGGGTGGTAGATACCTAGTCTCCATTATGGCTCTAATCTGATAGTGGTAGTGGGGTGGTAGATGCCTAGTGCCTTTATGGCTCTAATCTGATAGTGGTAGTGGGGTGATAGATGCCTAGTTCCCTTATGGCTCTAATCTGATAGTGGTAGTGGGGTGGTAGATACCTAGTCTCCATTATGGCTCTAATCTGATAGTGGTAGTGGGGTGGTAGATGCCTAGTGCTCCATTATGGCTCTAATCTGATAGTGGTAGTGGGGTGGTAGATGCCTAGTGCCTTTATGGCTCTAATCTGATAGTGGTAGTGGGGTGGTAGATGCCTAGTGCCCTTATGGCTCTAACCTGATAGTGGTAGTGGGGTGGTAGATACCTAGTCTCCATTATGGCTCTAATCTGATAGTGGTAGTGGGGTGGTAGATACCTAGTCTCCATTATGGCTCTAATCTGATAGTGGTAGTGGGGTGGTAGATACCTAGTCTCCATTATGGCTCTAATCTGATAGTGGTAGCGGGGTGGTAGATACCTAGTCTCCATTATGGCTCTAATCTGATAGTGGTAGTGGGGTGGTAGATACCTAGTCTCCATTATGGCTCTAATCTGGTAGTGGTAGTGGTGTGGTAGATACCTTGTCTCCATTATGGCTCTAATCTGGTAGTGGTAGAGGGGTGGTAGATACCTAGTCTCCATTATGGCTCTAATCTGATAGTAGTAGTGGGGTGGTAGATACCTAGTCTCCATTATGGCTCTAATCTGATAGTGGTAGTGGGGTGGTAGATACCTAGTCTCCATTATGGCTCTAATTTGGTAGTGGTAGTGGGGTGGTAGATACCTAGTCTCCATTATGGCTCTAATCTGATAGTGGTAGTGGGGTGGTAGTTGCCTAGTGCCCTTATGGCTTTAATCTGATAGTGGTAGTGGAATGGTAGATACATAGTCTCCATTATTGCTCTAATCTGATAGAGGTAGTGGGGTGGTAAATGACTAGTCTCCCTTATGGCTCTAATCTGGTAGTGTAGTGGGGTGGTAGATGTCTAGTCTCCGTTTTGGCTCTAATCTGGTAGTAGTAGTGGGGTGGTAGATGCCTAGTGCCCTTATGGCTCTAACCTGGTAGTGGTAGTTGGGTGGTAGATGCCTATTGCCCTTATGGCTCTAATCTGATAGTGGTAGTGGGGTGGTAGATGCCTAGTGCCTTTATGGCTCTAATCTGATAGTGGTAGTGGGGTGGTAGATACCTAGTCTCCATTATGGCTCTAATCTGATAGAGGTAGAGGGGTGGTAGATACCTAGTCTCCATTATGGCTATAATCTGATAGTGGTAGTGGGGTGGTAGATACCTAGTCTCCATTATGGCTCTAATCTGATAGTGGTAGTGGGGTGGTAGATGTCTAGTGTCCTTATGGCTCTAATCTGACAGTGGTAGATGTCTAGTCTCCATTATGGCTCTAATCTGATAGTGGTAGTGGGGTGGTAGATGCCTAGTGCCCTTATGGCTCTAATCTGATAATGGTAGTGGGGTGATAGATACCTAGGCTCCATTATGGCTCTAATCTGATAGTGGTAGTGGGGTGGTAGATGCCTAGAGCCCGTATGGCTCTAATCTGATAGTGGTAGTGGGGTGGTAGATACCTAGTCTCCATTATGGCTCTTATCTGATAGAGGTAGAGGGGTGGTAGATACCTAGTCTCCATTATGGCTTTAATCTGATAGTGGTAGTGGGGTGGTAGATACCTAGTCTCCATTATGGCTCTAATCTGATAGTGGTAGTGGGGTGGTAGATGTCTGGTGCCCTAATGGCTCTAATGTGATAGTGGTAGTGGGGTGGTAGATGCCTAGTGCCTTTATGGCTCTAATCTGATAGTGGTAGATGTCTAGTCTCCATTATGGCTCTAATCTGATAGTGGTAGTGGGGTGATAGATACCTAGTCTCCATTATGGCTCTAATCTAATAGTGGTAGTGGGGTGGTAGATGCCTAGTGCCTTTATGGCTCTAATCTGATAGTGGTAGTGGGGTGGTAGATGCCTAGTGCCCTTATGGCTCTAATCTGATAGTGGTAGTGGGGTGGTAGATACCTAGTCTCTATTATGGCTCTAATCTGATAGTGGTAGTGGGGTGGTAGATGCCTAGTGCCTTTATGGCTCTAATCTGATAGTGGTAGTGGGGTGATAGATGCCTAGTGCCCTTATGGCTCTAATCTGATAGTGGTAGTGGGGTGATAGATGCCTAGTGCCCTTATGGCTCTAATCTTGTAGTGGTAGTGTGGTGATAGATGCCTAGTGCCCTTGTGGCTCTAATCTGATAGTGGTAGTGGGGTGGTAGATGCCAAGTGCCCTTATGGATCTAATCTGATAGTGGTAGTGGGGTGGTAGATGCCAAGTGCCCTTATGGCTCTAATCTGATAGTGGTAGTGGGGTGGTATATACCTAGTCTCCATTATGACTCTAATCTGGTAGTGGTAGAGGGGTGGTAGATACCTAGTCTCCATTATGGCTCTAATCTGATAGTGGTAGTGGGGTGGTAGATACCTAGTCTCCACTATGGCTCTAATCTGATAGTTGTAGTGGGGTGGAAGATACCTACTCTCCATTATGGCTCTAATCTGATAGTGGTAGTTGGGTGATAGATGCCTAGTGCCCATTATGGCTGTAATCTGATAGTGGTAGTGGGGTGGTTGATACCTAGTCTCCATTATGGCTCTAATCTGATAGTGATAGTGGGGTGGTAGATGCCTAGTGCCATTATGGCTCTAATCTGATAGTGGTAGTGGGGTGGTAGATGCCTAGTGCCTTTATGGCTCTAATCTGATAGTGGTAGTGGGGTGGTAGATGCCTAGTGCCCTTATGGCTCTAATCTGATAGTGGTAGTGGGGTGGTAGATACCTAGTCTCCATTATGGCTCTAATCTGATAGTGGTAGTGGGGTGGTAGATGCCTAGTGCCTTTATGGCTCTAATCTGATAGTGGTAGTGGGGTGGTAGATGCCTAGTGCCTTTATGGCTCTAATCTGATAGTGCTAGTGGGGTGGTAGATACCTAGTCTCCATTATGGCTCTAATCTGATAGTGGTAGTGGGGTGGTAGATACCTAGTCTCCATTATAGCTCTAATTTGGTAGTGGTAGTGGGGTGGTAGATACCTAGTCTCCATTATGGCTCTAATCTGATAGTGGTAGTGGGGTGGTAGATGCCTAGTGCCTTTATGGCTCTAATCTGATAGTGGTAGTGGGGTGGTAGATGTCTAGTGCCCTTATGGCTCTAATATGATAGCGGTAGTGTGGTGGTAGATGCCTAGTGCCCTTATGGCTCTAATCTGATAGTGGTAGTGGGGTGGTAGATACCTAGTCTCCATTATGGCTCTAATCTGATAGTGGTAGTGGGGTGGTAGATACCTAGTCTCCATTATGGCTCTAATCTGATAGTGGTAGTGGGGTGGAAGATACTTACTCTCCATTATGGCTCTAATCTGATAGAGGTAGTGGGGTGGTAGATACCTAGTCTCCATTATGGCTCTAATCTGATAGTGGTAGTGGGGTGGTAGATACCTAGTCTCCATTATGGCTCTAATCTGATAGTGGTAATGGGGTGGTAGATACCTAGTCTCCATTATGGCTCTAATCTGGTAGTGGTAGTGGTGTGGTAGAGACCTAGTCTCCATTATGGCTCTACTCTGGTAGTGGTAGTGGGGTGGTAGATACCTAGTCTCCTTTATGACTCTAATCTGATAGTGGTAGTGGGGTGTTAGATACCTAGTCTCCTTTATGGCTCTAATCTGATAGTGGTAGTGGGGTGGTAGATGCCTAGTAACTTTATGGCTCTAATCTGATAATGGTAGTGGGGTTGTAGATGCCTAGTGCCCCTATGGCTCTAATCTGATAGTGGTAGTGGGGTGGTAGATACCTAGTCTCCATTATGGCTCTAATCTGATAGTGGTAGTGGGGTGGTAGATGCCTAGTGCCCTTATGGCACTAATCTGATAGTGGTAGTGGGGTGGTAGATATCTAGTCTCCATTATGGCTCTAATCTGATAGTGGTAGTGGGGTGGTAGATACCTAGTCTCCATTATGGCTCTAATGTGGTAGTGGGGTGGAAGATACCTACTCTCCATTATGGCTCTAATCTGATAGAGGTAGTGGGGTGGTAGATACCTAGTCTCCATTATGGCTCTAATCTGATAGTGATAGTGGGGTGGTAGATACCTAGTCTCCATTATGGCTCTAATCTGATAGTGGTAGTGGGGTGATAGATCCCTAGTGCCTTTATGGCTCTAATCTGATAGTGGTAGTGGGGTGGTAGATGCCTAGTCCCCTTATGGCTCTAATCTGATAGTGGTAGTGGGGTGGTAGATACCTATTCTCCATTATGGCTCTAATATGATAGTGGTAGTGGGGTGGTAGATGCCTAGTGCCTTTTTGGCTCTAATCTGATAGTGGTAGTGGGGTGATAGATGCCTTGTGCCTTTATGGCTCTAATCTGATAGTGGTAGTGGGGTGGTAGATGTCTAGTGCCCTTATGGCTCTAATCGGATAGTGGTAGTGTGGTGGTAGATGCCTAGTGCCCTTATGGCTCTAATCTGATAGTGGTAGTGGGGTAGTAGATACCTAGTCTCCATTATGGCTCTAATCTGATAGTGGTAGTGGGGTGGTAGATGCCTAGTGCCTTTATGGCTCTAATCTGATAGTGGTAGTGGGGTGGTAGATGCCTAGTGCCTTTATGGCTCTAATCTGATAGTGCTAGTGGGGTGGTAGATACCTAGTCTCCATTATGGCTCTAATCTGATAGTGGTAGTGGGGTGGTAGATACCTAGTGCCCTTATGGCTCTAATCTGATAGTGGTAGTGGGGTGGTAGATACCTAGTTTCCATTATGGCTCTAATCTGGTAGTGGTAGTGGGGTGGTAGATACGTAGTCTCCATTATGGCTCTAATCTGATAGTGGTAGTGGGGTGGTAGATACCTAGTCTCCATTATGGCTCTAATCTGATATTGGTAGTGGGGTGGTAGATGCCTAGTGCCTTTATGGCTCTAATCTGATAGTGGTAGTGGGGTGGTAGATGCCAAGTGCCCTTATGGATCTAATCTGATAGTGGTAGTGGGGTGGTAGATGCCAAGTGCCCTTATGGCTCTAATCTGATAGTGGTAGTGGGGTGGTATATACCTAGTCTCCATTATGACTCTAATCTGGTAGTGGTAGAGGGGTGGTAGATACCTAGTCTCCATTATGGCTCTAATCTGATAGTGGTAGTGGGGTGGTAGATACCTAGTCTCCACTATGGCTCTAATCTGATAGTTGTAGTGGGGTGGAAGATACCTACTCTCCATTATGGCTCTAATCTGATAGTGGTAGTTGGGTGATAGATGCCTAGTGCCCATTATGGCTCTAATCTGATAGTGGTAGTGGGGTGGTTGATACCTAGTCTCCATTATGGCTCTAATCTGATAGTGATAGTGGGGTGGTAGATGCCTAGTGCCATTATGGCTCTAATCTGATAGTGGTAGTGGGGTGGTAGATGCCTAGTGCCTTTATGGCTCTAATCTGATAGTGGTAGTGGGGTGGTAGATGCCTAGTGCCCTTATGGCTCTAATCTGATAGTGGTAGTGGGGTGGTAGATACCTAGTCTCCATTATGGCTCTAATCTGATAGTGGTAGTGGGGTGGTAGATGCCTAGTGCCTTTATGGCTCTAATCTGATAGTGGTAGTGGGGTGGTAGATGCCTAGTGCCTTTATGGCTCTAATCTGATAGTGCTAGTGGGGTGGTAGATACCTAGTCTCCATTATGGCTCTAATCTGATAGTGGTAGTGGGGTGGTAGATACCTAGTCTCCATTATAGCTCTAATTTGGTAGTGGTAGTGGGGTGGTAGATACCTAGTCTCCATTATGGCTCTAATCTGATAGTGGTAGTGGGGTGGTAGATGCCTAGTGCCTTTATGGCTCTAATCTGATAGTGGTAGTGGGGTGGTAGATGTCTAGTGCCCTTATGGCTCTAATATGATAGCGGTAGTGTGGTGGTAGATGCCTAGTGCCCTTATGGCTCTAATCTGATAGTGGTAGTGGGGTGGTAGATACCTAGTCTCCATTATGGCTCTAATCTGATTGTGGTAGTGGGGTGGTAGATACCTAGTCTCCATTATGGCTCTAATCTGATAGTGGTAGTGGGGTGGAAGATACTTACTCTCCATTATGGCTCTAATCTGATAGAGGTAGTGGGGTGGTAGATACCTAGTCTCCATTATGGCTCTAATCTGGTAGTGGTAGTGGTGTGGTAGATACCTAGTCTCCATTATGGCTCTACTCTGGTAGTGGTAGTGGGGTGGTAGATACCTAGTCTCCTTTATGACTCTAATCTGATAGTGGTAGTGGGGTGTTAGATACCTAGTCTCCTTTATGGCTCTAATCTGATAGTGGTAGTGGGGTGTTAGATACCTAGTCTCCATTATGGCTCTAATCTGATAGTGGTAGTGGGGTGGTAGATGCCTAGTGCCCTTATGGCACTAATCTGATAGTGGTAGTGTGGTGGTAGATACCTAGTCTCCATTATGGCTCTAATCTGATAGTGGTAGTGGGGTGGTAGATACCTAGTCTCCATTATGGCTCTAATGTGGTAGTGGGGTGGAAGATACCTACTCTCCATTATGGCTCTAATCTGATAGAGGTAGTGGGGTGGTAGATACCTAGTCTCCATTATGGCTCTAATCTGATAGTGATAGTGGGGTGGTAGATACCTAGTCTCCATTATGGCTCTAATCTGATAGTGGTAGTGGGGTGATAGATCCCTAGTGCCTTTATGGCTCTAATCTGATAGTGGTAGTGGGGTGGTAGATGCCTAGTCCCCTTATGGCTCTAATCTGATAGTGGTAGTGGGGTAGTAGATACCTAGTCTCCATTATGGCTCTAATCTGATAGTGGTAGTGGGGTGGTAGATGCCTAGTGCCTTTATGGCTCTAATCTGATAGTGGTAGTGGGGTGGTAGATGCCTAGTGCCTTTATGGCTCTAATCTGATAGTGCTAGTGGGGTGGTAGATACCTAGTCTCCATTATGGCTCTAATCTGATAGTGGTAGTGGGGTGGTAGATACCTAGTGCCCTTATGGCTCTAATCTGATAGTGGTAGTGGGGTGGTAGATACCTAGTTTCCATTATGGCTCTAATCTGGTAGTGGTAGTGGGGTGGTAGATACGTAGTCTCCATTATGGCTCTAATCTGATAGTGGTAGTGGGGTGGTAGATACCTAGTCTCCATTATGGCTCTAATCTGATATTGGTAGTGGGGTGGTAGATGCCTAGTGCCTTTATGGCTCTAATCTGATAGTGGTAGTGGGGTGGTAGATGCCAAGTGCCCTTATGGATCTAATCTGATAGTGGTAGTGGGGTGGTAGATGCCAAGTGCCCTTATGGCTCTAATCTGATAGTGGTAGTGGGGTGGTATATACCTAGTCTCCATTATGACTCTAATCTGGTAGTGGTAGAGGGGTGGTAGATACCTAGTCTCCATTATGGCTCTAATCTGATAGTGGTAGTGGGGTGGTAGATACCTAGTCTCCACTATGGCTCTAATCTGATAGTTGTAGTGGGGTGGAAGATACCTAGTCTCCATTATGGCTCTAATCTGATAGTGGTAGTGGGGTGGTAGATGCCTAGTGCCATTATGGCTCTAATCTGATAGTGGTAGTGGGGTGGTAGATGCCTAGTGCCTTTATGGCTCTAATCTGATAGTGGTAGTGGGGTGGTAGATGCCTAGTGCCCTTATGGCTCTAATCTGACAGTGGTAGTGGGGTGGTAGATACCTAGTCTCCATTATGGCTCTAATCTGATAGTGGTAGTGGGGTGGTAGATGCCTAGTGCCTTTATGGCTCTAATCTGATAGTGGTAGTGGGGTGGTAGATGCCTAGTGCCTTTATGGCTCTAATCTGATAGTGCTAGTGGGGTGGTAGATACCTAGTCTCCATTATGGCTCTAATCTGATAGTGGTAGTGGGGTGGTAGATACCTAGTCTCCATTATAGCTCTAATTTGGTAGTGGTAGTGGGGTGGTAGATACCTAGTCTCCATTATGGCTCTAATCTGATAGTGGTAGTGGGGTGGTAGATGCCTAGTGCCTTTATGGCTCTAATCTGATAGTGGTAGTGGGGTGGTAGATGTCTAGTGCCCTTATGGCTCTAATATGATAGCGGTAGTGTGGTGGTAGATGCCTAGTGCCCTTATGGCTCTAATCTGATAGTGGTAGTGGGGTGGTAGATACCTAGTCTCCATTATGGCTCTAATCTGATAGTGGTAGTGGGGTGGTAGATACCTAGTCTCCATTATGGCTCTATTCTGATAGTGGTAATGGGGTGGTAGATACCTAGTCTCCATTATGGCTCTAATCTGGTAGTGGTAGTGGTGTGGTAGATACCTAGTCTCCATTATGGCTCTACTCTGGTAGTGGTAGTGGGGTGGTAGATACCTAGTCTCCTTTATGACTCTAATCTGATAGTGGTAGTGGGGTCGCTCTGGATAAGAGCGTCTGCTAAATGACTTAAATGTAAATGTAAATGTGTTAGATACCTAGTCTCCTTTATGGCTCTAATCTGATAGTGGTAGTGGGGTGGTAGATGCCTAGTGCCTTTATGGCTCTAATCTGATAGTGGTAGTGGGGTTGTAGATGCCTAGTGCCCCTATGGCTCTAATCTGATAGTGGTAGTGGGGTGGTAGATACCTAGTCTCCATTATGGCTCTAATCTGATAGTGGTAGTGGGGTGGTAGATGCCTAGTGCCCTTATGGCACTAATCTGATAGTGGTAGTGTGGTGGTAGATACCTAGTCTCCATTATGGCTCTAATCTGATAGTGGTAGTGGGGTGGTAGATACCTAGTCTCCATTATGGCTCTAATGTGGTAGTGGGGTGGAAGATACCTACTCTCCATTATGGCTCTAATCTGATAGAGGTAGTGGGGTGGTAGATACCTAGTCTCCATTATGGCTCTAATCTGATAGTGATAGTGGGGTGGTAGATACCTAGTCTCCATTATGGCTCTAATCTGATAGTGGTAGTGGGGTGATAGATCCCTAGTGCCTTTATGGCTCTAATCTGATAGTGGTAGTGGGGTGGTAGATGCCTAGTCCCCTTATGGCTCTAATCTGATAGTGGTAGTGGGGTGGTAGATACCTAGTCTCCATTATGGCTCTAATATGATAGTGGTAGTGGGGTGGTAGATGCCTAGTGCCTTTTTGGCTCTAATCTGATAGTGGTAGTGGGGTGATAGATGCCTAGTCTCCATTATGGCTCTAATCTGATAGTGGTAGTGGGGTGGTAGATGCCTAGTGCCTTTATGGCTCTAATCTGATAGTGGTAGTGGGGTGGTAGATGCCTAGTGCCTTTATGGCTCTAATCTGATAGTGGTAGTGGGGTGGTAGATGTCTAGTGCCCTTATGGCTCTAATCGGATAGTGGTAGTGTGGTGGTAGATGCCTAGTGCCCTTATGGCTCTAATCTGATAGTGGTAGTGGGGTAGTAGATACCTAGTCTCCATTATGGCTCTAATCTGATAGTGGTAGTGGGGTGGTAGATGCCTAGTGCCTTTATGGCTCTAATCTGATAGTGGTAGTGGGGTGGTAGATGCCTAGTGCCTTTATGGCTCTAATCTGATAGTGCTAGTGGGGTGGTAGATACCTAGTCTCCATTATGGCTCTAATCTGATAGTGGTAGTGGGGTGGTAGATACCTAGTCTCCATTATAGCTCTAATTTGGTAGTGGTAGTGGGGTGGTAGATACCTAGTCTCCATTATGGCTCTAATCTGATAGTGGTAGTGGGGTGGTAGATGCCTAGTGCCTTTTTGGCTCTAATCTGATAGTGGTAGTGGGGTGGTAGATGTCTAGTACCCTTATGGCTCTAATATGATAGCGGTAGTGTGGTGGTAGATGCCTAGTGCCCTTATGGCTCTAATCTGATAGTGGTAGTGGGGTGGTAGATACCTAGTCTCCATTATGGCTCTAATCTGATAGTGGTAGTGGGGTGGTAGATACCTAGTCTCCATTATGGCTCTAATCTGATAGTGGTAGTGGGGTGGAAGATACTTACTCTCCATTATGGCTCTAATCTGATAGAGGTAGTGGGGTGGTAGATACCTAGTCTCCATTATGGCTCTAATCTGATAGTGGTAGTGGGGTGGTAGATACCTAGTCTCCATTATGGCTCTAATCTGATAGTGGTAATGGGGTGGTAGATACCTAGTCTCCATTATGGCTCTAATCTGGTAGTGGTAGTGGGGTGGTAGATACCTAGTCTCCATTATGGCTCTACTCTGGTAGTGGTAGTGGGGTGGTAGATACCTAGTCTCCTTTATGACTCTAATCTGATAGTGGTAGTGGGGTGTTAGATACCTAGTCTCCTTTATGGCTCTAATCTGATAGTGGTAGTGGGGTGGTAGATGCCTAGTGCCTTTATGGCTCTAATCTGATAATGGTAGTGGGGTTGTAGATGCCTAGTGCCCCTATGGCTCTAATCTGATAGTGGTAGTGGGGTGGTAGATACCTAGTCTCCATTATGGCTCTAATCTGATAGTGGTAGTGGGGTGGTAGATGCCTAGTGCCCTTATGGCACTAATCTGATAGTGGTAGTGGGGTGGTAGATACCTAGTCTCCATTATGGCTCTAATCTGATAGTGGTAGTGGGGTGGTAGATACCTAGTCTCCATTATGGCTCTAATGTGGTAGTGGGGTGGAAGATACCTACTCTCCATTATGGCTCTAATCTGATAGAGGTAGTGGGGTGGTAGATACCTAGTCTTCATTATGGCTCTAATCTGATAGTGATAGTGGGGTGGTAGATACCTAGTCTCCATTATGGCTCTAATCTGATAGTGGTAGTGGGGTGATAGATCCCTAGTGCCTTTATGGCTCTAATCTGATAGTGGTAGTGGGGTGGTAGATGCCTAGTCCCCTTATGGCTCTAATCTGATAGTGGTAGTGGGGTGGTAGATACCTAGTCTCCATTATGGCTCTAATATGATAGTGGTAGTGGGGTGGTAGATGCCTAGTGCCTTTTTGGCTCTAATCTGATAGTGGTAGTGGGGTGATAGATGCCTAGTCTCCATTATGGCTCTAATCTGATAGTGGTAGTGGGGAGGTAGATACCTGGTCTCCATTATGGCTCTAATCTGATAGTGGTAGTGGGGTGGTAGATGCCTAGTGCCCTTATGGCTCTAATCTGATAGTGGTAGTGGGGTGGTAGATGTCTAGTGCCCTTATGGCTCTAATCGGATAGTGGTAGTGTGGTGGTAGATGCCTAGTGCCCTTATGGCTCTAATCTGATAGTGGTAGTGGGGTGGTAGATACCTAGTCTCCATTATGGCTCTATTCTGATAGTGGTAGTGGGGTGGTAGATACCTAGTCTCCATTATGGCTCTAATCTGATAGTGGTAGTGGGGTGGAAGATACTTACTCTCCATTATGGCTCTAATCTGATAGAGGTAGTGGGGTGGTAGATACCTAGTCTCCATTATGGCTCTAATCTGATAGTGGTAGTGGGGTGGTAGATACCTAGTCTCCATTATGGCTCTAATCTGGTAGTGGTAGTGGTGTGGTAGATACCTAGTCTCCATTATGGCTCTAATCTGATAGTGGTAGTGGGGTGTTAGATACCTAGTCTCCTTTATGGCTCTAATCTGATAGTGGTAGTGGGGTGGTAGATACCTAGTCTCCATTATGGCTCTAATCTGATAGTGGTAGTGGGGTGGTAGATGCCTAGTGCCTTTATGGCTCTCAACATATAGTTTTTTTTTTATCACTGGATAGTCGCATTCCGCTTCGCTCCACAGGTAGTATTACCATTCCATTTCATTTTCATTTTCATTACAGTACAACGGTTTGATTTTTTGATCTTAGCTAGCTACATAGCCGTCTTTGTATCAAAGATAATTGTGTAGTTATTGAGGTTCGCTAGCCAGCTATTTTCGTCCTAACGTAACGTAACGTAGTCAACACTGCTAGCTAGCCAGCTAGCCAGCTAGCCACCGAATAGCAGCACTGCAGAAACGATTACATTACAACGGAACGACTTGTAGTGTTAGCTAGCTACATAGTTGTCTTTGCTATCTTTGTATTTAAGATAATTGTGTAGCTTAGAGTAGTTTAGAGTAATTATTCGGTTAGCTAGCCAGCTATTTTCGTCCGCCGCGCTGCCGTTCTCCTACCTAGTCAACACTGCTAGCTAACACTGCTAGCTAGCCAACTTCTACCGAATAGCAGCACTGTAGAAACTCACATTACAACTTACATTACAACGGAACGACTTGATTAGCGTAGTGTTAGCTAGCTACATAGTTGTCTTTGCTGTCCTTGTATCCAAGATAATTGTGTAGTTTTGAGAAATTGTCGAGGTTACCTAGCCAGTTAGGGGTTACCTAGCCAGCTACACTTTCAAACAAAGTCAACAACGCAGCCACTGCTAGCCAGCCTACTTCACCGCCAGCAGTACTATATCATTTTAGTCAATAAGATTTTATTTTATTTTTGCAACGTAAGCTTAACTTTCTGAACATTCGAGACGTGTAGTCCACTTGTCATTCCAATCTCCTTTGCATTAGCGTAGCCTCTTCTGTAGCCTGTCAACTATGTGTCTGTCTATCCCTCTTCTCTCCTCTCTGCACAGACCATACAAACGCTCCACACTGCGTGGCCGCCGCTACCCTAACCTGGTGGTTCCAGCGCGCACGACCCACGTGGAGTTCCAGGTCTCAGGCAGCCTCTGGAACTGCCGATCTGCGGCCAACAAGGCAGAGTTCATCTCAGCCTATGCTTCCCTCCAGTCCCTCGACTTCTTGGCACTGACGGAAACATGGATTACCACTGATAACACTGCTACTCCTACTGCTCTCTCCTCGTCTGCCCACGTGTTCTCGCACACCCCGAGAGCTTCTGGTCAGCGGGGTGGTGGCACTGGGATCCTCATCTCTCCCAAGTGGACATTCTCTCTTTCTCCCCTGACCCATCTGTCTATCGCCTCCTTTGAATTCCATGCTGTCACAGTTACCAGCCCTTTCAAGCTTAACATCCTTATCATTTATCGCCCTCCAGGTTCCCTTGGAGAGTTCATCAATGAGCTTGACGCCCTGATTAGTTCCTTTCCTGAGGATGGCTCACCTCTCACAGTTCTGGGTGACTTTAACCTCCCCACGTCTACCTTTGACTCATTCCTCTCTGCCTCCTTCTTTCCACTCCTCTCCTCTTTTGACCTCACCCTCTCACCTTCCCCCCCTACTCACAAGGCAGGCAATACGCTTGACCTCATCTTTACTAGATGCTGTTCTTCCACTAATCTCATTCCAACTCCCCTCCAAGTCTCCGACCACTACCTTGTATCCTTTTCCCTCTCGCTCTCATCCAACACTTCCCACACTGCCCCTACGCGGATGGTATCGCGCCGTCCCAACCTTCGCTCTCTCTCCCCCGCTACTCTCTCCTCTTCCATCCTATCATCTCTTCCCTCTGCTCAAACCTTCTCCAACCTATCTCCTGATTCTGCCTCCTCAACCCTCCTCTCCTCCCTTTCTGCATCCTTTGACTCTCTATGTCCCCTATCCTCCAGGCCGGCTCGGTCCTCCCCTCCTGCTCCGTGGCTCGACGACTCACTGCGAGCTCACAGAACAGGGCTCCGGGCAGCCGAGCGGAAATGGAGGAAAACTCGCCTCCCTGCGGACCTGGCATCCTTTCACTCCCTCCTCTCTACATTCTCCTCTTCTGTCTCTGCTGCTAAAGCCACTTTCTACCACTCTAAATTCCAAGCATCTGCCTCTAACCCTAGGAAGCTCTTTGCCACCTTCTCCTCCCTCCTGAATCCTCCTCCCCCTCCTCCCCCCTCCTCCCTCTCTGCGGATGACTTCGTCAACCATTTTGAAAAGAAGGTCGACGACATCCGATCCTCGTTTGCTAAGTCAAACGACACCGCTGGTTCTGCTCACACTGCCCTACCCTGTGCTTTGACCTCTTTCTCCCCTCTCTCTCCAGATGAAATCTCGCGTCTTGTGACGGCCGGCCGCCCAACAACCTGCCCGCTTGACCCTATCCCCTCCTCTCTTCTCCAGACCATTTCCGGAGACCTTCTCCCTTACCTCACCTCGCTCATCAACTCATCCTTGACCGCTGGCTACGTCCCTTCCGTCTTCAAGAGAGCGAGAGTTGCACCCCTTCTGAAAAAACCTACACTCGATCCCTCCGATGTCAACAACTACAGACCAGTATCCCTTCTTTCTTTTCTCTCCAAAACTCTTGAACGTGCCGTCCTTGGCCAGCTCTCCTGCTATCTCTCTCAGAATGACCTTCTTGATCCAAATCAGTCAGGTTTCAAGACTAGTCATTCAACTGAGACTGCTCTTCTCTGTGTCACGGAGGCGCTCCGCACTGCTAAAGCTAACTCTCTCTCCTCTGCTCTCATCCTTCTAGACCTATCGGCTGCCTTTGATACTGTGAACCATCAGATCCTCCTCTCCACCCTTTCCGAGCTGGGCATCTCCGGCGCGGCCCACGCTTGGATTGCGTCCTACCTGACAGGTCGCTCCTACCAGGTGGCGTGGCGAGAATCTGTCTCCGCACCACGTGCTCTCACCACTGGTGTCCCCCAGGGCTCTGTTCTAGGCCCTCTCCTATTCTCGCTATACACCAAGTCACTTGGCTCTGTCATATCCTCACATGGTCTCTCCTATCATTGCTATGCAGACGACACACAATTAATCTTCTCCTTTCCCCCCTCTGATAACCAGGTGGTGAATCGCATCTCTGCATGTCTGGCAGACATATCAGTGTGGATGACGGATCACCACCTCAAGCTGAACCTCGGCAAGACGGAGCTGCTCTTCCTCCCGGGGAAGGACTGCCCGTTCCATGATCTCGCCATCACGGTTGACAACTCCATTGTGTCCTCCTCCCAGAGTGCTAAGAACCTTGGCGTGATCCTGGACAACACCCTGTCGTTCTCAACTAACATCAAGGCGGTGACCCGTTCCTGTAGGTTCATGCTCTACAACATTCGCAGAGTACGACCCTGCCTCACGCAGGAAGCGGCGCAGGTCCTAATCCAGGCACTTGTCATCTCCCGTCTGGATTACTGCAACTCGCTGTTGGCTGGGCTCCCTGCCTGTGCCATTAAACCCCTACAACTCATCCAGAACGCCGCAGCCCGTCTGGTGTTCAACTTTCCCAAGTTCTCTCACGTCACCCCGCTCCTCCGCTCTCTCCACTGGCTTCCAGTTGAAGCTCGCATCCGCTACAAGACCATGGTGCTTGCCTACGGAGCTGTGAGGGGAACGGCACCTCCGTACCTTCAGGCTCTGATCAGGCCCTACACCCAAACAAGGGCACTGCGTTCATCCACCTCTGGCCTGCTCGCCTCCCTACCTCTGAGGAAGTACAGTTCCCGCTCAGCCCAGTCAAAACTGTTCGCTGCTCTGGCACCCCAATGGTGGAACAAACTCCCTCACGACGCCAGGTCAGCGGAGTCAATCACCACCTTCCGGAGACACCTGAAACCCCACCTCTTTAAGGAATACCTAGGATAGGATAAAGTAATCCTTCTAACCCCCCCCCCCCTTAAAAGAGTTAGATGCACTATTGTAAAGTGGTTGTTCCACTGGATATCATAAGGTGAATGCACCAATTTGTAAGTCGCTCTGGATAAGAGCGTCTGCTAAATGACTTAAATGTAATGTAAATGTAATTGACTGGACCACAAGTTCAAACCTGGGTTGGAGTCGGTTTTGCCATTCCCATTGCCTCAAAGCAACGTAGCCTTCCCCGAGACAGCCTCCTCAGGGCTTAAGTCAAGTCTCTGATTTCTCTACCGTCCCAACAGAGTACCACAACCTCCTGGAGGTTTTCAGCTAGGTACAGGCTACTTCTCTTCCCCTGCACCATCCTTATGATTGTGCCATTGTTCTCCTCCCAGGCACCACACCACCTCGTGGTCGGCTATATTCTCTATCCGAGCCGGAGACCAAGGCCATGCAGGAGTACATAGAGGAGTCTCTGGCTACTGGGGCCGTCCGTCCGTCTGCTTCTCCTGCCGGTGCAGGGATTTTCTTTGTCGAGAAGAAGGACAAGACCCTGCCTCCGTACATTGACTACCGGGGTCTTAATGATATTACGATTAAGAATCGTTACCCCTACCGCTCCTCTCTTTGGCTTTTGAACCTCTCCGGGGGCCACCATTTTTTTCCAAGCTGGACCTTCGGAATTCCTACCACCTGGTTCGGATAGGCGAAGGAGAGCATTCAACACAGCCAGAGGACATCATATGAGTACCAGGTCATGCCGTTTGGATTCCAGGCCCTGGTAAACGATGTGCTCCGGGACATGCTAAAACAGTTTGTGTTCATATACCTTGACGACATCCTGTTTTTTTCCTGATCTGCCCAAGAACATGTTCTGCATGTCAGACAGGTCCTCCTGGAGAACCAATTGTTCTTAAAAGACAAGAAGTGTGAGTTTCAACGCGCTACCATCTCCGTTCTGGGATATGTCATTGCTGAGGGAAATGTTCAGAAGGATCCTGGAAAGGTGAAAGCAGTGGTGGATTGGCCTCAACCCACATCCAGGGTGCAGTTGCAACGTTTCCTAAGTTACCTTCAGCCAAGGAGACCGCCCAGCTTATGGGGCAGCACGTTTTCTGTATCCATGGACTCCCGGTTGACGTTGCCTCGGACCGGGGTCCTCAGTTCTCATCCCAATTCTGGAAGGCATTCTGCACTCTTATTGGGTGGTCAGCCAGCCTGTCTTCTGGGTTTCATCCCCAATCTAACGGCCAGTCGGAGCGAGCCAATCAAGATTTGGAGACGGCACTCCGGTGCCAGTAACCCCACCACCTGGAGTCAGCAACTGGTCTGGGTGGAATATGCCAGGAACACTCTCCCCTGCTCGGTTACTGGACTATCCCCTTTCGAATGACATCCCGGTCAGCCGGGTATGCTCCCAGGTAGGATGCCAGGTAGGACGCCAGGTGGCGTCCCTGGGGGGGGGGGGGGGGGGGGTACTGTCACACCCTCACCTGTTTCACCTGCCCTTGTGATTGTCTCCACCCCCTCCAGGTGTCGCTTATTTTCCCTGGTGTTTCCTGTCTCTCTGTGCCGGTTCATCTTGTATGTTCAAGTCAACCAGCGTGGTTTCCAGTGCTCCTGCTTTTCTATTCTCTTGCCTTCCCCTTTTGGATTGTCAATAAACGTCTTGGACTCTAACCATCTGCCTCATGTGTCTGCATCTGGGTCTCTCCTTTTACCCTTATAGTATGAACTGGCCATGACAGACCCAGGAGACTTGGACCAGCTCCACCACGCTGTCTCTCCTTTTACCCTTATAGTATGTAGGTCTACAGACAATCACAGACTACATAAACAAAAAACTAAAATGTCAAATGTCTCTATTCCTTTGGAACTTTTGTTAGTGTAATGTTTACTGTTTATTTTAGAATGTTTGTTAATGTTAACATGTTTTCCATGCCAATAAAGCCCTTTGAATTGAAATTGAATTGAATTGAGAGAGAGAGAGAGAGACAGAGAGAGAGAGAGAGAGAGAGAGAGAGAGAGAGAGAGAGAGAGAGAGAGAGAGAGAGAGAGAGAGAGAGAGAGAGAGAGAGAGAGAGAGAGAGAGAGAGAGAGAGAAAAAAAATCATAGTTTATTAATGAACATGGAATGGATAATGCTTAATTTAGTACATCTGATCGCTCAACAACAATGGCAGTTCAACATGGCTAACCCAAACTAAGCACAACGCTTACAAATACCAAAGGAGAACTAAACATAGTAAACCAACCTTAGAACAAGGAGATCAAATCAGTTAAATCAACATATCAAACGCTGTGAGGACAGTACCTCCTGTTAATTACATGTGTTGGCCTGCACCTGTGTTCCATGTGGTCATCAAGGCTACAGCCTCCCACCACACGGATCAATGGTCCTGCTCTGGGGGGTGCTGGGGTATATACTAATCGATGGCCAATCTGGACCAGAGACTGGGCAGTATGTAAATGAGGGGATTTAGAATGTTTCTGCTATTCCGGAACACAGGACTGATCAATTTATCAATGGTGGGATTCTCCCTCAGGGATGGTCCAATTCCTTCATCTATTGGGAGACTTTAAATGCATAAATACACACTAAACACACAACAACAAAGACACACAAACAAGTACACACTCACATACGCAGAAATGCACACAGGCACACAAACACAGACACACCTGTAGTTCAGTGCGAGGGAGGAGCAGAGAGAAACCTGAGCCAGTAAATACAAATAGATTTTCCCTGCAACACTTGTATTCTGCTCCGAGCACTGTGAACGGGACACAATGATTTGAACCACTTAGCAGTGACGGCTGTGCACTGCACTGAACTCCACCCTCCACTGAACTCCACCCTCCACTGAACTCCACCCTGCACTGAACTCCACCCTCCACTGAACTCCACCCTGCACTGAACTCCACCCTCCACTGAACTCCACCCTCCACTGAACTCCACCCTGCACTGAACTCCACCCTCCACTGAACTCCACCCTGCACTGAACTCCACCCTCCACTGGACCCCACCCTCCACTGAACTCCACCCTGCACTGAACTCCACCCTGCACTGAACTCCACCCTGCACTGAACTCCACCCTCCACTGAACTCCACCCTGCACTGAACTCCACCCTCCACTGAACTCCACCCTCCACTGAACTCCACCCTCCACTGAACTCCACCCTCCACTGAACTCCACCCTGGACTGAACTCCACCCTCCACTGAACTCCACCCTCCACTGAACTCCACCCTCCACTGAACTCCACCCTCCACTGAACTCCACCCTGGACTGAACTCCACCCTCCACTGAACTCCACCCTCCACTGAACTCCACCCTCCACTGAACTCCACCCTCCACTGAACTCCACCCTCCACTGAACTCCACCCTCCACTGAACTCCACCCTCCACTGAACTCCACCCTCCACTGGACCCCACCCTGCACTGGACTCCACCCTGCACTGGACCCCACCCTGCACTGCCTAACACACATACAGACACCAGCCAGGTTGTTAAAGATTGAGGTCGAAATTGGACGTCTATCCATGTCCCGGCCACTAGGGGCAACACTGAGCGATGTTACCATCAAGAAGACTTGGGTTGTAGACGGGGGTGGCGGGCTGTAATCCAATGAATCTGGATCAGAAGGTTGTGTGTCTAATCCCAGTCATGGGGACTTGTTTTTATATTTTTGGTTTTAATCCTTTCGGAAAAAACCTTAACCACTGGGACTGAGTGCCTTAATCGACCTTTTTAACCCTTTTCCAAACCTCTAACCCAGAAATCTGACGTTTGGAGAAATGGAACGATACAGAGCAGCAGAGCCAACAAAACCACTTTTGACGTTTGGAGCAAATTCAACATTTGAGAACGTGGATGAAAGTCTGATTCTGCAATGAGAAATTCAATCTCTCTCCTACTCCCTCCACCTCTCTAATCCCTCCTACTCCCCTCCACCTCTCTAATCCCTCCTACTCCCCACCACCTCTCTAATCCCTCCTACTCCCTCCCACCTCTCTAATCCCTCCTACTCCCCACCACCTCTCTAATCCCTCCTACTCCCCACCACCTCTCTAATCCCTCCTACTCCCTCCCACCTCTCTAATCCCTCCTACTCCCTCCACCTCTCTAATCCCTCCTACTCCCCTCCACCTAATCTCTAATCCCTCCTACTCCCCACCACCTCTCTAATCCCTCCTACTCCCCTCCACCTCTCTAATCCCTCCTACTCCCCTCCACCTAATCTCTAATCCCTCCTACTCCCCCCAACCTCTCTAATCCCTCCTACTCCCCTCCACCTAATCTCTAATCCCTCCTACTCCCCCCACCTCTCTAATCCCTCCTACTCCCTCCACCTCTCTAATCCCTCCTACTCCCCCCACCTCTCTAATCCCTCCTACTCCCCTCCACCTCTCTAATCCCTCCTACTCCCCCCCACCTCTCTAATCCCTCCTACTCCCCTCCACCTCTCTAATCCCTCCTACTCCCTCCACCTCTCTAATCCCTCCTACTCCCTCCCACCTCTCTAATCCCTCCTACTCCCTCCACCTCTCTAATCCCTCCTACTCCCCTCCACCTAATCTCTAATCCCTCCTACTCCCCACCACCTCTCTAATCCCTCCTACTCCCCTCCACCTCTCTAATCCCTCCTACTCCCCTCCACCTAATCTCTAATCCCTCCTACTCCCCCCAACCTCTCTAATCCCTCCTACTCCCCTCCACCTAATCTCTAATCCCTCCTACTCCCCCCACCTCTCTAATCCCTCCTACTCCCTCCACCTCTCTAATCCCTCCTACTCCCCCCACCTCTCTAATCCCTCCTACTCCCCTCCACCTCTCTAATCCCTCCTACTCCCCCCCACCTCTCTAATCCCTCCTACTCCCTCCACCTCTCTAATCCCTTCTAATCCCCCCAACTCTCTAATCCCTCCTACTCCCTCCACCTCTCTAATCCCTCCTACTCCCCTCCACCTCTCTAATCCCTCCTACTCCCTCCACCTCTCTAATCCCTCCTACTCCCTCCACCTCTCTAATCCCTCCTACTCCCCTCCACCTCTCTAATCCAACCTACTCCCCTCCACCTCTCTAATCCCTCCTACTCCCCTCCACCTCTCTAATTCCTCCTACTCCCTCCACCTCTCTATTCCCTCCTACTCCCCTCCACCTCTCTAATCCCTCCTACTCCCTCCACCTCTCTAATCCCTCCTACTCCCTCCACCTCTCTAATCCCTCCTACTCCCCTCGACCTCTTTAATCCCTCCTTCTCCCCTCCATCTCTCTAATCCCTCCTAATCCCCCCAACTCTCTAATCCCTCCTACTCCCCTCCACCTCTCTAATCCCTCCTTCTCCCCCCACCTCTCTAATCCCTCCTACTCCCTCCACCTCTCTAATCCCTCCTACTCCCCTCCACCTCTCTAATCCCTCCTACTCCCTCCACCTCTCTAATCCCTCCTAATCCCCCCAACTCTCTAATCCCTCCTACTCCCTCCACCTCTCTAATCCCTCCTACTCCCCTCCACCTCTCTAATCCCTCCTCCTCCCTCCACCTCTCTAATCCCTCCTTCTCCCCTCCACCTCTCTAATCCCTCCTAATCCCCCCAACTCTCTAATCCCTCCTACTCCCTCCACCTCTCTAATCCCTCCTACTCCCTCCACCTCTCTAATCCCTCCTAATCCCCCCAACTCTCTAATCCCTCCTACTCCCTCCACCTCTCTAATCCCTCCTACTCCCCTCCACCTCTCTAATCCCTCCTCCTCCCTCCACCTCTCTAATCCCTCCTTCTCCCCTCCACCTCTCTAATCCCTCCTAATCCCCCCAACTCTCTAAACCTCCTACTCCCCTCCACCTCTCTAATCCCTCCTACTCCCCTCCACCTCTCTAATCCCTCCTACTCCCTCCACCTCTCTAATCCCTCCTACTCCCTCCACCTCTCTAATCCCTCCTACTCCCTTCCACCTCTCTAATCCCTCCTAATCCCCCAACTCTCTAAACCTCCTACTCCCCTCCACCTCTCTAATCCCTCCTACTCCCCTCCACCTCTCTAATCCCTCCTACTCCATCCACCTCTCTAATCCCTCCTAATCCCCCAACTCTCTAAACCTCCTACTCCCTCCACCTCTCTAATCCCTCCTTCTCCCCTCCATCTCTCAGTTAAACCTTACAGTTCACTATCAGTAAACCTTACAGTTCACTATCAGTAAACCCTTACAGTTCACTATCAGTAAACCCTTACAGTTCACTATCAGTAAACCCTTACAGTTCACTATCAGTAAACCCTTACAGTTCACTATCAGTAAACCCTTACAGTTCACTATCAGTAAACCATTACAGTTCACTATCAGTTAACCCTTACAGTTCACTATCAGTAAACCCTTACAGTTCACTATCAGTAAACCCTTACAGTTCACTATCAGTAAACCCTTACAGTTCACTATCAGTAAACACTTACAGTTCACTATCAGTAAACCCTTACAGTTCACTATCAGTAAACCCTTACAGTTCACTATCAGTAAACCCTTACAGTTCACTATCAGTAAACCCTTACAGTTCACTATCAGTAAACCCTTACAGTTCACTATCAGTAAACCCTTACAGTTCACTATCAGTAAACCCTTACAGTTCACTATCAGTAAACCCTTACAGTTCACTATCAGTAAACCCTTACAGTTCACTATCAGTAAACCTTACAGTTCACTATCAGTAAACCCTTACAGTTCACTATCAGTAAACCCTTACAGTTCACTATCAGTAAACCCTTACAGTTCACTATCAGTAAACCCTTACAGTTCACTATCAGTAAACCCTTACAGTTCACGATCAGTAAACCCTTACAGTTCACTATCAGTAAACCCTTACAGTTCACTATCAGTAAACCTTACAGTTCACTATCAGTAAACCCTTACAGTTCACTATCAGTAAAACCTTACAGTTCACTATCAGTAAAACCCTTACAGTTCACTATCAGTAAACCCTTACAGTTCACTATCAGTAAACCCTTACAGTTCACTATCAGTAAACACTTACAGTTCACTATCAGTAAACCCTTACAGTTCACTATCAGTAAACCCTTACAGTTCACTATCAGTAAACCCTTACAGTTCACTATCAGTAAACCTTACAGTTCACTATCAGTAAACCCTTACAGTTCACTATCAGTAAACCCTTACAGTTCACTATCAGTAAACCCTTACAGTTCACTATCAGTAAACCCTTACAGTTCACTATCAGTAAACCCTTACAGTTCACGATCAGTAAACCCTTACAGTTCACTATCAGTAAACCCTTACAGTTCACTATCAGTAAACCCTTACAGTTCACTATCAGTAAACCTTACAGTTCACTATCAGTAAACCCTTACAGTTCACTATCAGTTCACTATCAGTAAAACCTTACAGTTCACTATCAGTAAAACCTTACAGTTCACTATCAGTAAACCCTTACAGTTCACTATCAGTAAACCCTTACAGTTCACTATCAGTAAACACTTTCAAAGCTACCATTCCTCTTGTTTTGCTCCCATTTGTCTGTAGCTGTTTTGTCTGTAGCTGTTTGTCAGTAGCTGTTGGCTGCCACGGTATCGTCTGTTAAAAGAAGGTTTGGGGCTGATGTAGTGAGTGTTTTTTGTTAAGAAAAGCCTTGAGGGAACCACCTTCAAGCCAAAATGAGCCATTTTTGAAAAGTATCATTTTAGTAACATTAGAATATACAGAAAGCGTTGTTCTACCCATGTAAAACACACACACACACACACACACACACACACACACACACACACACACACACACACACACACACACACACACACACACACACACACACACACACACACACACACACACACACACACACACACACAGTCTTGTACAGCTAAGCCCCCCCCCCCCCCCACACACACACACACACACACACACACAGTCTTGTACAGCTAAGCCCCCCCCCCCCCCCCCCCCACACACACACACACACACACACACACACACACACACACACACACACAGTCTTGTACAGCTAAGCCCCCCACACACACACACACACACACACACACACACACACACACACACACACACACACACACACACACACACACACACACACAGTCTTGTACAGCTAAGCCCACCCCCCCCCCCCTTAGGTCCCTAAGGGTGTGTGAAGTGTGTGTGTGTGTCTGAAAGCGTGTGTCTGTGTGTAGCGTGTGTTAGGAGAGCAGCCTTCCTATCACACTGGGCTAATGGTAGTCCTCCAGGCTTAGAGTGCTGACAGCAGCAGGATAGAGGGAAGCGACCGGAGAGGAGGGACGAGTTTCATAAACACTAATATCACACGTTCCGCTTTTTGAAAAGAGGGGGATTAGAGAGAAGAGAGAAAGCCTGTCCTATCTACTCCAACCACAGGTCCCTAATGAGAAAAGAACCCCCTAACCCACCTCTCGCTCCCTTTTCCCTTCTCTCCTTCTCTTCTTCTCTCAGGCCCCCGATTCATCATGTCAGATGCTAATATCCTTAAAGGTCAGAGGGAGTCATAAAATAAGAAAATATGCTTTGTTAAACTTTTCCCCATCATTTTTCCTCGTCGTCTTGTTTCGCTAACCACATCACTATGTGGAGAGGGTCCGGGGTGACCTGCCGGAGTGTTACCATGGTGATCCGTTAGAGGATGATTGATAACAACAATAACGGGAGTTGGCGGTATATTCCGTAAGGAACGCCATATTAATTTCACCAAACACTCAGGATGGAGAGAGAGGATAGAGGGAGAGAGAGAGAGGGTAGATGGAGAGAGAAGATAGATGGAGAGAGAGAGGATAGAGGGAGAGAGAGGATAGATGGAGAGAGAGAGGATAGAGGGAGAGAGAGAGAATAGATGGAGGAGAGAGAGGATAGAGGGAGAGAGAGAGGGGATAGATGGAGAGAGAGAGAGGATAGAGGGAGAGAGAGAGGGGATAGATGGAGAGAGAGAGGATAGATGGAGAGAGAGAGGATAGAGGGAGAGAGAGAGAGGATAGAGGGAGAGAGAGAGAGGGTAGATGGAGAGAGAGGATAGATGGAGAGAGAGGGAGGATAGATGGAGAGAGAGAGAGGATAGATGGAGAGGGAGAGAGGATAGAGGGGGAGAGAGAGGGGATAGATGGAGATGAGAGAGAGGATAGAGGGAGAGAGAGAGGGGATAGATGGAGAGAGAGAGAGGATAGAGAGAGAGAGAGGACAGAGGGAGAGAGAGAGGGTAGATGGAGAGAGAGGATAGATGGAGAGAGAGAGGATAGAGGGAGAGAGAGGATAGATGGAGAGAGAGAGGATAGAGGGAGAGAGAGAGGGGATAGATGGAGAGAGAGAGAGGATAGAGGGAGAGAGAGAGGGGATAGATGGAGAGAGAGAGGATAGATGGAGAGAGAGAGGATAGAGGGAGAGAGAGAGAGGATAGA